>NC_081558.1:94770890-94860053 GCF_022355385.1 Mustela nigripes
AAGTTCTATCTTTAAAAAAAAGGAAGAAAAAAAACCAAACTAAACACCTTCAAAATCATAAATCCTACAAAGATTTCTCATTAGGCCATGCCAGAGTCAGGGTTAACTGGGCCTACCCAGAGAAATACCATTTCTCATTTTACAGTTTCAAAATAAAGGCAGCCCTTAGCTCTTTCAAGGCTATGTGCTTCTCTTTTTTATAGACCAACCCCAACCAACTCTAATTACAAGTTAGCAGTATACTTCCAGAACTTTTAGTGTTTTTTAGACACCTTCTACCAAAACACTCTAAGTAAAAGCACTAATACAGCGACTAAGGAACACTCATCTCTCAAACCCATTGACATCTTAAGACTCGAAATTTAACCACTACCAACAAAGATCTTACCTAAGATTTCAAGTAGATCATTAGTAAATGCCTGAAATGCTGGGAAAAATTCCTCATGTTCTTCCAGTTTGTTGATAATGCTTTTAAAGAAAAATGCACAGTTTACACTGAATTTCCAACTTAAGGTTCTTACATCTGATTGAAATAAAACATTTTCAAAATGGAAAGAAATTTCCTAACTTCAATATAAATTTAATAATCATTTACTGCAATCCGTCCTTTTAAAAAGGTCTTTTTTCATCTAATATGACTTTTCTAAAAAAAAAAAAAAAAATTCTTATTATCAGTGTAAACATGTGTTCCAAAGTTATATTTATTTAACATTCCTAATGTGGAAAGCTTGAGAATTTTTAAAAGACCTTCCTTTTTTTTTTTTTTTAATATTTTTATTTATTTATTTGACAGGGAGATAGAGAGAGAGCACATGTAGACAGAGCAGCAGGCAGAGGGAGAAGAAGAAGCAGGCTCTCTGCTGAGCAGGGAGCCCAATGTGGGGCTCGATCCCAGGACCCTAGGATCATGACCTGAGCGGAAGGCAGACACTTAACTGACTGAGCCACCCACACGCCCCAAGAGATCTTGCTTTTTAACATTTTCTAAAAATTGTTTTTCATATCCTGTATCTTATTAAACTTAATGTAATGTGGGAAAGGGAAATGTGTAAATGTGGGAAAGGGAAAAAGACCAATAGTGAGATATATGTTCCTTTTAAAAGCATCAAGTATCAGAAAACTCAAGTGCCAGATATTCCTAGAAAACATGCGGAATATGTGGAATAGGTGGTATATGTATATATGTTACAATATAAAATTGAGGGGAGGTGGAAGAGTTGCTTTAGGTATAACTATGTTTCCTTTTTTTTTTTAAAAAATCAGGTTTTATTTTAGAGATGACTAGCTTTTAAAAAAAACTCCTTAACATTTATCTTCTAATCAAATAATACATTGTTAGCAATTACTAAATGATCTATGGTAGTATACTAAAAATAGGACTTTTTCATATATTCAGAACAATAACATGAAATTGCTAACAAGGTATGACTTTCTCCATATATACTTTCCCTTGGAAACATGCTTATAGCAATAATGCTGGAGTCCTGACTCACCCTATATAAACTTACAGGCCCTACAATCCCTTTTTATCTTGAAAATGCTTGGCATTCTCTCCATCAATAAGGTGTGAGACTATTTTAGATTGTCAAATTATTTAAAAGACGCTAACCCAAACAGGAAAGGTAAATAACTTATGAAGTTCTGAAAGTCTTTAATTTCACCAATCCAAGCACTATGGAAGATACTTTTTAAAATAAATACCTTTGGAGGTCTTCAGGTCCCAATACCTGCATAACCTGTTCATTCACATTCTCATTAATCAGTTTACACAATTTTCCAACTGTGTTCACCAACACACATAATGAGGATGAACTATCTGAAAGAGAGAAAGAAAAGGATATTTTATTTTTTTTAAGATTTTATTTATTGTGACGCCTGGGTGGCTCAGTGGGTTAAAGCCTCTGCCTTCTGCTCAGGTCATGACCCCAGGGTCTTGGGATCGAGCCCCATATTGGGCTCTCTGCTCCTTGGAGAGCCTGCTTCCTCCTCTCTCTGCCTACTTGTGATCTCTGTCAAATAAATAAATAAAATCTTTAAAAAAAAAGATTTTATTTATTTATTTGAAGAGAGACAAAGACACAGCAAGAGAGGGAATACAAACAGGGGGAGAGGGAGAAGCAAGCTTCCCACCAAACAGGGAAGATGCTGGGATCATGGCCTGAGTCAAGGGCAGATGCTTAATGACAAAAGCACCCAGGTGTCCCTAAAAGGATATTTTAAAAAAGAATTTCATCATCATTAAATCAAATATTTTATGCTTTAGTTATCCTCAGTTTTTTTACTTTTCAATTTTTTAACCTACTTTTTGTTTATTAGGAATAATTCTTTTTTAAAAAAAATATTTATTTTATTTATTTATTTGACAGACAGAGATCACAAGTAGGCAGAGAGGCGGCAGATCCCAGGACGCTGGGATCATGACCGGAGCCAAAGGCAGAGGCTTTAACCCACTGAGCCACCCAGGTGCTGCAGGAATTTCTTCTTCTTTTTTTTTTCTTTAATTTTATTTATTTATTTGACAGATCACAAGTAGGCAGAGAGGCAGGCAGGGGGGGGTGGGGAGCAGGCTCCCTGCTGAGCAGAGAGCCCAATGCAGGTCTTGATCCCAGGACCCTGGGATCATGACCTGAGCTGAAGGCAGAGGCTGTAACCCACTGAGCCACCCAGGCGTCCCTCTAGGAATAATTCTTAAATAGGGGCCAGAAAGGACAAAAGTCATCACCTAATTCTAAGAGTTCTTGGAGGTTTCTCACAGCATTGTTCATTTCTCCAAGCCTAGTATAAACTTCATTCATTCGAGGATAGACTCCATTTAAAGAAGGCACATCAAATAGCTTTTGGAAGTGAGAAACAATAGCTTGCAAAGTTTTTAAGTTTGGCACATTGCTGTCCTGTCCAAAAGAGAGGGAGAAACCATTCACATATTAAAATAATCCCAAGACTTTAATAAAAACTTTAAAAAGAGAAAAAGAATCTTAGTAGAATAAAATCAGTATCTGTTTCACTATCAGTTTTTAAGATAAGATTACATTAAAATTTTAGTAAACATTTACTAAGTATTAATCATTACCTTTTCCTTATTTTCAACTTCTTCTAACATGGTATCTACTATAAACAACAGATCTTCAATTCTGATACCTTCATTTTCATCCTGCTTTTTAAAATTATGCCAAGGCACCAGTTCTGCAGATAGTATTTTCAAGGACTTATACAAATCCTTTATAACAAAAGAAAAAACATGGTATTATTGACCTTAAAAAAGTTTCTGTAACAATGCTAATAAAATATATTATTCAGGCAGGTTTAATATATATAAACTATCGTCAGTATTTTTTTGACTACCATTGCCAGTTTAGAAAGAGTCTATTAAATTTGTTTTCTCCAGGTAAATACAGGGCTTCAAAAAGACATGATATATTGATTATCTCAAATCTGGATATTTAAAGTAATGATATTATGTATTAGTAGTTTATGTTATTTAAGTAATTATTTTTGCACTGTTGATGGATAAAAAATAAGCTTATCCTTTATATTTTGGCCTTAAATAATTCTATTAACAGATTTACTGAGATATAATTCACATAAAATTCATTCTCTATAAGTGTACAATTCAGTAACTTTATTCAGTTTACAGAGAGATGTACAACCATCACTATTATCTAATTTCAGAACATTTTCATCACCACAAAAAGAAATCCCATATACATTTACTGCCATTCCCCATTCTTTCCTATCCCCAGCACCTAGGTCACTACTAACATACTTTCTGTTTCTATGGATTTGCCTATTTTAGGCATTTCACATAAGGTGGAATTATACAGTAAGTGGCCTTTTGTAACTGGCTTTCCTTCACTTAGGATAATGTTTTCAATATTCATCCATTATAGCATTTATTTCTAGGCAGGTTTTAATTTGAAAAAATAGTTAAAAAGATTCTAAATCAAATTAATTTTACTTAATCTTTGTTGACAGCCTACTTAATCCTTTTGACCTAGACAGGTTCTCCTAATTTTTTTTAACCTGTGCACAAAGGACAAAGCTACTGGAAGTTTAAAACTGGTCAACTGATAAACATTTACTGAGCATCTGCTATGTGCATGAACAGTGCTTGGCCCTTTAGAACAATGATGTCCAAAAGAAATGTAAGTCAGAGTAATTCTATTTACTTATGTTTTTAATACTATAGTTGACACACAATGTTACATTAGTTTCAGATATATGACTTAGTGATTTGACAAGTTTATACATTTTGCTATGTTCATCACAAGTATAGCTACCATCTGTCCCATTACATTGCTTATTAAAGGACCACTATAGTCATGGTAATTTTAAATTGTTGAGCACCCACACTTAAAGCAAAATGAAATAGGTAGCATTAATTTTAATAATATATTTGGTTTAATCCACTATATCCAAATATTATTATTTTAATACATAATCAATATTTTATTTTTTTCTACTAAGTCTTTTAAATCTGGTAGATATTTTAAATTTACGGTACATCTCAATTGAGACTAGTGTATTTTAGGTGATCAAAAGCTAAATGTGGCTAGTGGTTACTGTATTAGTGCAATCCTAAAATACAGAAAGAAGCATAGGAAATTCTTTTTCCAACTCCTTATTTTTGTCCTCAACTTATTTATCATTCTCCAGTGACTGCCCGGACCTTACATACTGTTATCTGTTACCTCTCATTTGTTAAGAAAGCAATTACTATTTCAGCAATTCTATGCAATACATCAGTATCAAATGAATGTTTTAAACAGTAAGTGCCATTAGAATTTGAAAAAGTCAAGAAGTTGCAGCATAAATACTTTAATTGACCAATGCACCACCACCAAGGTATGATTATAAAGAAACGGTCTTCAGTAAAAAGCACACCAAATATAAATTTTGCTTGGGAATAAAGTATTAGATAGTTAAGATAAAGAACTGTTCTGGTCTACTTGGCAGTGACAGGATGGTTGTACCATAGTCCACCAAGCCCTGAAAAATCTAAAAAAGGGTCTCCTTTGTTCTCCACATTGCTCAGCTGTGGAGATGTAGATGTACAACCAATGTCCTGTCTTTATACAGCAGGCCTCTAGAGCACTGGGGAATGGGAAAGCCACAAGGTACAACAGCATACTGGGTTGGGAAAGCAATGTCTAGCTCAACTTCCCTGGAAAGCAGACAGCACTTTCTGCCTTTCCCATCCTTCTCTTTTAAGCCAAATCTATCCTAAGAAAAAAACTAATCTGGGCTGTCCTAGCCTAACTAATGGCTGTCCCAACCTTAAAGGCTACTACAATAAAGAAAACCTTCCATATGAGGCCACAAAGAACTTAACATAGTTTCTCAATTTGGATCCTGATTGTGCAGTAATAAATATCTGAATCACCGCCTAAAATTGATGAGTTACTTCAGTGACAGAGCCACTAAATTCCTCTCAGGGGTCCTCAGAATATTCTAATTACAGAGTTTACTCTTTGTCGTCTTCTAGTGTCTTGCTACTATACAGTAGCAAGAACTTACCACCACTAGCAAAGCTTTTCTTGGGGGGATTTCCTCGTCCAGAATGTGGAGCACAAGTCATCTACCTCATTCACTTGGCACTTCATCATGGGCCAGTTTTTTTTGTTTTTGTTTTTAAGAGTTTATTTATTTGAGAGTGAGAGAGCACAAGCAGGGGTAGGGGCAAAGGAGAGGGAGAAGCAGGCTCTCCGCTGAGCAAGGAGCTAGATGGGGGGCTCAATTCCAGGACCCTGGGATCATGACCTGAGCCAAAGGTAGACACCTAACAGACTGGGCCACCCAGGTGCCCCCTTTCGTGGGCTGTTTTTATAACATTCATTTCTTCTAATGAGATCTTAAATGATTAAATTTTATCTTGTATTTTTTAGTAAGTTTTATCTCTCCAATTAGTCTGAATCTTGTGTTCCTTTTTTAAAAAGACTTCATTTATTTGACAGAGAGAGTATGAGCAGGGGTAGAACCAGAGGGAGAGGGAGAGAGAATGTGAAGCAGACTCCATGCTGAGTGCAGAGCCCAATGAGATACTTGATCCCACAACAACGAGATCATGACCTGAGCCAAACCAGGAGCTGGATGCTTAACTGACTAAGCCACCCAGTTCATCTTTTCTGATTACCTCCCCAATGCCTTGAACATAGTAAATCATCAGTAACTATCTATTCATCTGATTCTTTCTTTTGTCTCCTTTCTCTTCTAGTTTTTAACCTTCTCTTGGGAAGGCTGGGCATGTTCTAGCCCATCTTCCTTGAGAGGAATTGAAGTGGGATTAGCATGATGGGGCACCTGGGTGGCTCAGTCAGTTAGGTGCGGGACTCTCAGTTTCGGCTCAGGTCATGATTTAATGGGTCATGGGGATCAAGCCCCACACTGGGCTCCCTGTTCAGCAGGGACTCTGCTCCAGTATTGTTTTCCTCTATTCCTCCCCCAATTTGCTCATGTGCACTTTCTAAAATAAATAAATAAATCTTTTTAAAGTGGGGTTAGCACCATTTCCTTCTACTGGGAGAACCCCCTAGCAAGCGGTGACTGGATTTACATAATTAACCATGGTTTACATAATTAACTACTAATTATTTACCTTCTGCTAAGATATAAACTGAAGAGACTCAGGTCTATACGATAGGTATATTAATCTAACACTATCACTCAATTAAAATGTTTTCTATTTTATAGCTCTATCTGATCCCTATATAAAAAGGGAAGAAGAAATTAGGTGAATGAGAAGATTCTCTCATCAATTACAGGTATGTTTTTATTATTTTTTTAAATTCAGTATCATCATCTTCATTTTGCTGACTTGGAATTTGTTATTTTGCTTCTTTCTTTTGACAAATTTTGAGCACACATTATGTATTAGGAAGTTCCTTGGGACATATGAGAGTATTAAAAAAGGTACAATTCATAAACCTTATATATTCTTACAGATATCTTCTGTATCATTTATACTTCATGCAATATATATTCTTATAGATATCTACTATATCATTTATACTTCATGCAATAAGGCAATATATTCTTACAGATATCTTCTGTATCATTTATACTTCATGCAATTATACTTAATTGACAAATACTGTTACTGAATCACATCTTCATGAACATGACAGAATACATCATGAACATGATATATATATTAGTTACTGAAAAAAATCTAAAGATCAGGGGTGCCTGGGTGGCTCAATCGGTTAAGTATCTGAATTTTGATTTCAGCTTAGGTCATGATTCCAGGGTCATGAGATTGAGCCCAGTGTCAGGCTCTGTGCCTCCATGGAGTCTGCTTAGGATTCTTTCTCTCCCTCTCCGCCATGCCCCTCCCCTCTTTCTCTAGAAAGAAAGGAAGAAAGAAAAAAGAAAGGAAGGAAGGAAGATTAAAGGGAACAGAAACTAAAACTATTTTTTTAATTTTTAACTTTTTATAAACATATTTTTATCCCCAGGGATACAGGTCTGTGAATCACCAGGTTTACACACTTTACAGCACTCACCAAAGAACATACCCTCCCCAATGTCCATAACCCCACCCTCCTTCTCCCAACCCCCCCCCTCCAGCAACCCTCAGTTTGTTTTGTGAGATTGAGAGTCACTTATGGCTTGTCTCCCTCCCAATCCCATCTTGTTTCATTTATTCTTCTCCTACCCTCTTAAGCCCCCATGTTGCATCACCACTTCCTCATTACAGGGAGATCATAGGATAGTTGTCTTTCTCTGCTTGACTTATCTTGCTAAGCATGATACACTCTAGTCCCATCCATGTCGTCGCAAATGGCTAGATTTCATTTCTTTTGAGGGCTGCATAGTATTCCATAGTGTATATATACCACATCTTCTTGATCCATTCATCTGTTGATGGACATTTAGGTTCTTTCCATAGTGGACTTTGGACTTTGGACTTTCTATTGTGGACATTGCTGCTATAAACATTCGGGTGCACGTGCCCTTTCAGATCACTACATTTGTATCTTTAGGGTAAAATACCCAGTAGTGCAATTGCTGAGTCAAAGGGCAGTTCTATTTTCAACATTTTGAGGAACCTCCATGTTGTTTTCCAGAGGGGTTGCACCAGGTTACACTCCCAGCAACAGTGTAGAAGGGTTCCCCTTTCTCCGCATCCTCGCCAGCATCTGTCATCTCCTGACTTGTTAATTTTAGCCATTCTGACTGGTGTGAAGTAGTATCTCATTGTGGTTTTGACTTGTATTTCCCTGATGCCGAGTGATATGGAGCACTTTTTCATGTGTCTGTTGGCCAAGTGCATGTCTTCTTTGCAGAAATGTCTGTTCATGTCCTCGGCCCATTTCTTGATTGAATTATTTGTTCTTTGGGTATTGAGTTTGCTAAGTTCTTTATAGATTTTGGACACTAGTCCTCTATCTGATATGTTGTTTGCAAATATCTTCTCCCATTCTGTCAGTTGTCTTTTGGTTTTGTTAACTGTTTCCTTTGCTGTGCAAAAGCTTTTGATCTTGATGAAATCCTGATAGTTCATTTTTGCCCTTGCTTCCCTTGCCTTTGGAGATGTTCCTAGGAAGATGTTGCTGCGGCAGAGGTCGAAGAGGTTGCTGCCTGTGTTCTCCTCAAGGATTCTGATGCATTCCTTTCTCATATTGAGGTCCTTCATCCATTTTGAGTCTGTTTTCATGTGTGGTGTAAGGAAATGGTCCAATTTCATTTTTCTGCATGTGGCCATCCAATTTTCCCAACACCATTTATTGAAGAGGCTGTCTTTTTTCCATTGGACATTCGTTCCTGCTTTGTCAAAGATTAGTTACCATAGAGTTGAGGGTCTATTTCTGGGCTCTCTATTCTGTTCCATTGATCTATGTGTCCGTTTTTGTGCCAGTACCATGCTGTCTTGATGATGACAGCTTTGTAATAGAGCTTGAAGTCCGGAATTGTGATGCCGCCAACTTTTGCTTTTTTCCCCCCAATATTCCTTTGGATATTCAAGGTCTTTTCTGGCTCCATATAAATTTTAGGATATTTGTTCCATTTCTTTGAAAAAAATATGTGGGATTTTGATAGGGATTGCATTAAATGTGTAGATTGCTTTAGGTAGCATAGACATTTTCACAATATTTGTTCTTCCAATCCAGGAGCATGGAACATTTTTCTATTTCTTTGTGTCTTCCTCAATTTCTTTTCATGAGTACTTTATAGTTTTCTGAGTATAGATTCTTAGCCTCTTTGGTTAGGTTTATTCCTAGGTATCTTATGGTTTTGGGTGCAATTGTGAATGGGATTGACTCACTAATTTCTCTTTCTTCTGTCTTGTTGTTGGTGTAGAGAAATGTAATGGATTTCTGTGCATTGATTTTATATCCAGACACTTTACTACTTCCTGTACAAGTTCTAGCAGTTTTGGAGTGGAGTCTTTTGGGTTTTCCACATGGAGTACCATATCATCTGCGAAGAGTGATAGTTTGACTTCTTCTTTGCCAATTTGGATGCCTTTAATTTCCTTTTGTTGTCTGATTGCTGAGGCTAGGACGTCTAATACTATGTTGAATAGCAGTGGTGATAATGGACATCCCTGCCGTGTTCCTGACCTTAGCAGAAAAGCTTTCAGTTTTTCTCCATTGAGAATGATATTTGCAGTGGGTTTTTCATAGATGGCTTTGATAATATTGAGGTATGTGCCCTCTATCCCTACACTTTGAAGGGTTTTGATCAGGAAGGGATGCTGTACTTTGTCAAATGCTTTTTCAGCATCTATTGAGAGTATCATATGGTTCTTGCTCTTTCTTTTATTGATGTGTTGTGTCACATTGATTGATTTGCGGATGTCGAACCAGCCTTGCAGCCCTGAAATAAATCCCACTTGATCGTGGTGAATAATCCTCTTAATGTACTGTTGAATCCTATTGGCTAGTATTTTGGTGAGAATTTTCACATCTGTGTTCATCAAGG
The DNA here is from genome assembly GCF_022355385.1 of Mustela nigripes. Lineage (NCBI taxonomy): Eukaryota > Metazoa > Chordata > Mammalia > Carnivora > Mustelidae > Mustela > Mustela nigripes. The sequence continues at coordinate 94,780,812 of NC_081558.1, forward strand.
ATATTGGTCTATAGCTCTCTTTTTTTGATGGGATCATTGTCTGGTTTGGGGATCAAGGTGATGCTGGCCTCATAAAATGAGTTTGGAGGTTTTCCTTCCATTTCTATTTTTTGGAACAGTTTCAGGAGAATAGGAATTAGTTCTTCTTTAAATGTTTGGTAGAATTCCCCCGGGAAGCCATCTGGCCCTGGGATTTTGTTTGTTTGGAGATTTTTAATGACTGTTTCAATCTCCTTACTGGTTATGGGTCAGTTCAGGATTTCTATTTCTTCCTGGTTCAGTTGTGGTAGTTTATATGTTTCTAGGAATGCATCCATTTCTTCCAGATTGTCAAATTTGTTGGCGTAGTGTTGCTCATAGTATGTTCTTATAATTGTTTGTATTTCTTTGGTATTAGTTGTGATCTCTCCTCTTTCACTCATGATTTTATTTATTTGGGTCCTTTCTCTTTTCTTCTTGATAAGTATGGCCAGGGGTTTATCAATTTTATTAATTCTTTCAAAGAACCAGATCCTAGATTCGTTGATTTGTTCTATTGGTTTTTTGGTTTCTATTTCATTGATTTCTGCTCTGATTTTTATGATTTCTCTTCTCCTGCTGGGCTTAGGGTTTCTTTCTTGTTCTTTCTCCAGCTCCTGTAGGTGTAGGGTTAGGTTGGGTACCTGAGACCTTTCTTGTTTCTTGAGAAAGGCTTGTACCGCTATATATTTTCCTCTCAGGACTCCCTTTGCTGTGTCCCACAAATTTTAAACCGTTATTTTTTCATTATCATTTGTTTCCATTAATTTTTTCAATTCTTCTTTATTTTCCTGGTTGGCCCATTCATTCTTTAGAAGAATGCTGTTTAGTCTCCATGTATTTGGGTTCTTTCCAGACTTCCTCTTGTGGTTGAGTTCTAGCTTCAGAGCATTGTGGTCTAAAAATATGCAGGGAATGATCCCAATCTTTTGATGCCGGTTGAGGCCTGATTTAGGACCGAGGATGTGATCTATTCTGGAAAATGTTCCATGTGCACTAGAGAAGAATGTGTATTCTGTTGCTTTGGGATGAAATGTTCTGAATATATCTGTGATGTCCATCTGGTCCAGTGTGTCACTTAAGGCATTTATTTCCTTGTTTATCTTTTGCTTGGATGATTTATCCATGTCAGTGAGGGGAGTGTTAAAGTCCCCTACTATCGTTGTATTATTGTTGATGTGTTTCTTTGATTTTGTTATTAATTGGTTTATATAGTTGGCTGCTCCCACGTTGGGGGCATAGATATTTAAAATTGTTAGATCTTCTTGTTGGACAGACCCTTTGAGTATGATATAGTGTCCTTCCTCATCTCTTATTATAGTCTTTGGCTTAAAATCTAAATGAGCTGATATAAGGATTGCCACTCCTGCTTTCTTCTGATGTCCATTAGCATGGTAAATTCTTTTCCACCCCCTCACTTTAAATCTGGAGGTGTCTTCGGGCTAAAATGAGTTTCTTGGAGGCAACATATTGGTGGGTTTTGTTTTTTTATCCATTCTGATACCCTGTGTCTTTTGATTGGGGCATTTAACCCATTAACATTCAGGGAAAATATTGAGAGATATGAATTTAGTGCCATTGTATTGCCTGTAAGGTGACTGTTACTGTATATTGTCTCTGTTCCTTTCTGATCTACCACTTTAGGCTCTCTCTTTGCTTAGAGGACCCCTTTCAATATTTCCTGTAGAGCTGGTTTGGTGTTTGCAAATTCTTTCAGTTTTTGTTTGTCCTGGAAGCTTTTTATCTCTCCTTCTATTTTCAATGATAGCCTAGCTGGATATAGTATTCTTGGCTGCATGTTTTTCTCATTTAGTGCTCTGAATATATCATGCCAGCTCTTTCTGGCCTGCCAGGTCTCTGTGGATAAGTCTGCTGCCAATGTAATATTTTTACCATTGTATGTTAGAGACTTCTTTTCCTGGGCTGCTTTCAGGATTTTCTCTTTGTCGCTAAGACTTGTAAATTTTACTATTAGGTGACGGGGAGTGGACGTATTCTTATTGATTTTGAGGGGCGTTCTCTGCACCTCCTGGATTTCGATGCTTGTTACCTTTGCCATATTGGGGAATTTCTCCCCAATAATTCTCTCCAGTATACCTTCTGCTCCCCTCTCTCTTTCTTCTTCTTCTGGAATCCCAATAATTATGTTTTCACTTATCTCTCGAATTCTCCCCTCATAGTCCAGTATCTGTTAGTCCCTCTTTTGCTCAGCTTCTTTATTCTCTGTCATTTGGTCTTCTATATTGCTAATTCTTTCTTCTGCCTCATTATTCTAGCAGTGAGAGCCTCCATTTTTGATTGCACCTCATTAATAGCTTTTTTGATTTCAACTTGGTTAGATTTTAGTTCTTTTATTTCTCCAGAAAGGGCTTTTATATCTCCTGAGAGGGTTTCTCTAATATCTTCCATGCCTTTTTCGAGCCCAGCTAGAACCTTGAGATTTGTCATTCTGAACTCTAGATCTGACATATTACCAATGTCTGTATTGATTAGGTCCCTAGCCTTCGGTACTGCCTCTTGTTCTTTTTTTTGTGGTGAATTTTTCCATCTTGTCATTTTGTCCAGATAAGAGTATATGAAGGAGCAAGTAAAATACTAAAGGGTGGCAAATATGCTTTAAGCAAATCAGGAAAATATGCTTTAAGCAAATCAGAAGAGATCCCAAATCGTGAGGGGGTTGAAAGGGGATAAAAAGAGCTTCAGAAAGAAAGAAAGAAAGAAAAGAAAAGAATAGAATTAAAAAAAGAAAACGAATAAAGAAAAGTATAATAAAGAAAAAAATATATATATTAGATAAACTAGTTAAAAAACGTTAAAAAGGAAAAGGGTAAAAGTTAAAAAAATTTTAGCAGAAGAAGAGAAAAAAAAATTAAATTAACTGCAAGACTAAAGAGTCATAGGGAGAAAGCCATGAGTTCCGTGCTTTGCTTTCTCCTCCTCTGGAATTCTGCTGCTCTCCTTGGTATTGAAACTGCACTCCTTGGTAGGTGAACTTGGTCTTTGCTGGATTTCTTGTTGATCTTCTGGCGGTGGGGCCTGTTGTAGTGATTCTCAAGGTTCTTTGCCCCAGGTGGAATTGCACCGCCCTTACCAGGGGCTGGGCTGAGTAATCCGCTCGGGTTTGCTTTCAGGAGCTTTTGTTCCCTGAGCACTTTCCGTAGAGTTCTGGAGGACGGGAATACAAATGGCGGCCTCCTGGTCCGGCCCAGAGGAGCCGAGAGTGTGGGGCCCCACTCCTCAGTGCGCCCTCAGAGAACAGCGCCCCGTAACTCCCGTCTGCCTGACCTCCGGCTGCGCTCCGAGCTCACCAAGCCTGCGACCCGTTCAAGGTAACCCCGAGCTGTGAGCTCACTGTCGTCTCTGTCTCTGTAGCCGGCTTCCTCGTTCTAATACCTGCAAGCTCTGTGACACTCAGACACCCCCGATCCTTCTGTGACCCTGTGGGACCTGAGGCCACGCTGACCCCGCATGGGCTTCACCCCAGTTTAGCCTCTGGAGTGATGTCCCTCAGCGGAACAGACTTTTAAAAGTCCTGATTTTGTGCTCTGTTGCTCCGCCGCTTGCCGGGAGCCGGCCCCTCCCCCTGGGGTCTATCTTCCTGTCGCTTTGGATTCACTTCTCCGCCAGTCCTACCTTTCAGAAAGTGGTTTTTTTTTCTGTTTCTAGAATTGCTGTTCTTCTCTTCGATCTGCCGATGGATTTGTAGGTGTTTGCAATCTTGAGATAAGCTATCTAGCTGATTTCCTGCTAGCTGAAGTAGTCTCAGCCTGCTACTTCTCCGCCATCTTGACTCCTCTCCCCAGAAACTAAATATTAATGACTTCAGCAATTCACCTTTCAGTGTACTACTCAAAAAAAACTGAAAAACCTGTAGATGCATGATAAGAAATGCACAATAACTCTACAAAGTAAAGAAATTTTTTTCTTCTATGGACAGAGAGAATAAGTAAAAGTAGTATGGCTGCTACTGAACTATTCACTTCTTTACAGAATAGACAGATGTGGACAGTTTTGAGAGAAGGAAAATGATTTCAAATATGAAGAGGGGAAAAAAATATTCCCAATTAAAATGGAATGAAAGATAAAACATCACATCTAAAGAGGAATAATGGCCAGGAAAATCTGAAGCATGGAAATACCAAAAAGAGGTAGATGAACGTAGAACAGGGAAGGACCTGGAGGTGTGAAACAGAACCACTACAGATTTTCAACATGGCAGCAGGCCTGAGTCTTTGGTAGAACTTTATAGGAGGTAAAGCTTATAGTAATGACAATATCAAATAGGTCATACTTAAAACTGATACGGTAAGTAGCAAGTTTTAAATTTTAAATAAGCTAAGCTTTACAGCTAAAACAAACAAACAAACAAAAAAATGGAGCCTAGTCCTATTAATAAAGCCCAGAGACTCCAATAGATTTTCAAAGCATGTAAAAAATATTCAACCCCTTACCTTTAAGGAAGTCAGTTGATCTGCCCACATTTCTATTATAGGAATAAGATGCTCAAATCCACAATCCTGAACAAGATCTTTATTAAAATGTTGGGTTCCTCCTTTGCTCTGTTTATAAATTATTACTGGAGCTCTTGGATTATGAACAATTGAATTGATGCTATTCAGAACCTAAGGAAAAAAAAAAAGACCATGGTTTTAGGTTGAAATGTTTATCATAGTCTTATCAAAGTGATTTAGGTTAAGGGAGTGCTTTATATGTCAATGTATCATCATTTTCAGAATTAACTTTAGGCATTAAGAGGTTCTTTAATAAGACTGATACTTGTAATGTTTTGGAAAGATGGCAGTTTTATCAACAAAATTAAACATATAAGTTCTAATGAGAATGAGAAACTTCCAAGAAAAGCTAAAATGCATTTTCAAATTATTTTGACTTTAAAGTAGATTATGCATGACCTATTATAATCCACACAGGGAAAAAATAATCATCAGTACATCCTTAGCTAGAGTCTCACATTTCTCTAATTCTATCTCCTTATATTTAAGCTAAATCAGATGGTGAAAGGGGGCATTTCCTGTTGTTTCATAACCTCAGTTAAAGTTCAAGGGCAATGAAAAATAAAGTCCAACACATTACATACAGAAATCCTGGAAACATCATGCAATTCTTGAAACCCCAGACCCAATTCAGAGAACTAATCCATAAAACGCTGTTCCTCTACAACCACTCTCAGTATCAAAATCTGTATTATTAAGGTTCTACAGAGAAACAGGAGCAATGTGTATGCATATAAATACATCTAAAAAGATTTATTATAAGGAATTAGCTCACACAATTATGGAAGCAGGTAAGTCCCAATGTCTGCAACAGGCAAGCTGGAGACCTAAACGAGCCAATGGAGCAGTTCTAGCCTGAATGCCCACAGGCTTGAGACGCAGAAAGAGTCCGTGCTTCAGCTCAACAATGAAGGCAGAAAAAAACTGATGTCCCAGGTCAAAGGAAGTCAGTCAGGCAAGTGGAGCTCCCTCTTACTCATCCTGTTTTAGTCAGGTCTTCAAATGATTGAATGAGAATCATTCACATCAGGGAAGGCAATCGGCTTTACCCAGTCTGCCAAATCAAATGTTAATCTCATCCATAAATACCCTTCACAGACATATTCAGAATAATGTTTGACCAAGTACCTGGGCACCCTGTAGCCTAGTCAAGATGATACATAAAATGAACCATCATAAATACCCACATAATCTCTACCTAGATTTAACAATTGTTAACATTTTCCCATATTTGCTCACTTAGCTCAACCTTCTAAAGAAAAGACATGATAAAACTTTATCCTCAAATACTTAAGTATGCACTTCTTAAAAGTAAGCATATTCTCCTACAAAATCCTAAAACCATTATTATACATAAGAAATTTAACAGTAATTAGGGGTTCCTGGGTGGCTCAGTCAATTAAGCATCTGCCTTTGGCTCAGGTCATGATCCCAGGGCTCTGGGATCAAGCCCTGCATGGGACTCCCAGCTCAACGGGGAGCCCACTTCTCCCTCTCCCTCTGCCGCTCCCCTTGCTTGTGCTCTCTCACTTTCTCTCTCAAATAAATAAAATCTTAAAAAAAAAAGAAAGAAATTTAACAGTAATTCCCTAATACCATCAATGCCTGGAGTAAAACTTAAGTGTCTTAATATGTTTAATATGTGACTATAACCTCTCTGCCAAAAGGTATGAGTTCTACTAAGGAGAGGAAACAAACACTCCAAAACAGCAAGTATAAACAAAGAAGAGTAATTTCCTTATTTACCACCATCAAACCCAGACCATTTAATAAACAGCTATTTAAGTATAAAAACAAGACACTATATTGATCTCAAATCTTTGTCCCTACTCATACTTCAAGCTATAACTCACAGGTTTCCTGGTACTAAGATATCAGATGTTTACTGAGGAGCTTGTTTTGAGTTTAAAAGAATATTTCAACATTTTCTTCTCTTGTACTTAAACATATTTTAATGGAAAAATCAATTCTCCTCCACAGAATTATTAATGACAGCAGAACATATTCTTTTTTTTTTTTTTTAAAGATTTTATTTATCTGACAGACAGAGATCACAAGTAGGCAGAGAGAGAAGGAGGAGGAAGCAGGCTCCCTGCTGAGCAGAGAGCCCGATGCTGGGTTCGATCCCAGAACCCTGGGATCATGACCTGAACAGAAGGCAGAGGCTTTAATCCACTAAGCCACCCAGGCGCCCCCAGCAGAGCATATTTTAATGGCTTGACCACAATCAGATGACTGGCAGCAAAATATATATTAACAGTGAGCAAACAGTAAAATGACAATTACAAGAGAGATGGGAATTTTTAAAAAAATAACTTAAAAATAGGTCTTATCTATTCAGGAACAGTTTGTAGATACTGATAAACTCTTGCTATGGATAAAAACTGTATCTTAAGAGTAATTATTTGACAAGTAGAAAAGAATTAAGATGACAAATGTCCTAAGTACTTGAAGAGAAAAAAAGACAAATCTCAACCTAGCAAATGCCAAGTAAAGAACAGAACCAAAAACCACATATAGAAAACAGAAAAATGTCAGGAATAAAAGCAGATATATGAGTTGGTCTCAATATCCATGAATGGTTTAATTGCCTTGTTAAAGGTTAAAGCCTCTCAAATTTAATCTAAGAAACAAAATGAAATAAAAGAAATTCAGTTATATGCTAGGTACAAGAGAGTTATCAAAACAAAACAAAAAATTAGTTTACAGAAAAGTGCCTGGAAATAAAATCAACTCAGATATACATGAAGAACCAGCGACAATTAGTTAGAAAATGTAATGGAAAAAAATGATGCTATTCTCAATAGAAATAAAAATTATACAATACCTAGGAAATAAACCTAACAAAAATACTCAAGAGCTAAACTTAAGAATATATAAAACTTTACTAAGGCTACATAAAGGAAGGGCCACATAAAATTAGGGACATATTTCTGAGTGAGATGATTCAAAACTACAAAGGTGTCACCTTTCCAAATATTAATCTAAAAAATCAATCCAATTATAGTTCATCTCAATAGGATCTGTTTTTGATATTGACAAATTGTTCATCCAGAAGAATAAATAGCAAAGGAAAAATATTTACAAGAACAATGACAAGATTCTTACCCTAAAGGGTATCAAAACCTACTACAAAATGACAAAGTTAAAAGAATATGAAAATAGTATAAAAAATGGAACAGACCAGAGTCTAGACACAAACATATGTATATGAGTAGAAATGACAGAAGCTTCATTTCAATAAAGTAGAGAAAGAATGGTCTATGAGAAACTGTAAACTCAAATGCCTCTAGATACAAGATAAGACCATTACTGAAGCAAGGATGATGGCCAGGGGCTTTAGCTAACTGAAGAATACAGGCCTCTATGTGACAGAGGAGAGGCATAATTCTGCCCTGATAATGACTATGCAGGATTTGTTGTCAGATTCTGTGGCTTTTTAAGAGAAGCTTAGAAATAAGCTTAGAATTAAGAACTTAATAAAAATCTTAATTTTTTTCAAGATTTTTTTTTTTTAATTTGACAGACAGAGATCACAAGTAGGCAGAGAGGCAGGCAGAGAGAAAGAGGGGGAAGCAGGCTCCCCACTGAGCATACAGCCCAACGTGGGGCTCAATCCCAGGACCCTGAGATCATGACCTGAGCCAAAGGCAGAGGCTTAACCCACTGAGCCACCCAGGTGCCCCCCAAAATCTTAATTTTTAAAATATTGATAATTAACTCAAAGTATAAAAAGCCCTGTGTGGGTCCAATAAAATATGAGCATAGGTCTAGTTCAGTCAGTAAACAGCCAGGCTTAATCACTCATCTATCCAATAAATGGTCTATAAAAACAGTGAGGTTAGATCTCTACAACATGCCATATAGAAAATTAAAGTTCAGATGGACTAAATATCTAAATAAAAACAAACCATGGGGCACCTGGGTGGCTCAGTGGGTTAAAGCCTCTGCCTTCTGCTCAGGTTGTGATCCCAGGGGCCTGGGATCAAGCCCCGCATGGAGCTCTCTACTCAGCGGAAACAAGAAAACAAAGGCTTTGAATGATACACTGGACCAGATGGACAAAATATTCCATTCTGAAACAGCAGAATACATTCTTTTCAAGTGCACATGAACATTCTCCAGAATAAATCACATATTAGGTCACAAAACGGGCCTTAACAAACACAAAAAGACTAAAATCATACCATGCACCTTTTCTGACTACAAATTAATGAAACCAGAAGTCAACCACAAGGAAAAATCTGGGAAGAGCACAAATACATAGAGGTTAAACATACTACTAAACAATGAATGAGTTAAACATACTACTAAACATATTACTAAACCAGGAAATAAAGAAGAGATTTTTAAAAATACATGGAAACAAATGAAAATGAAAACCCAATAGTCTAAAATCTTTGGGATGGAGCAAAAGCAATGAGGTAAGTATATAGCAATACAGGCCTATCTCAAGAAGCAAGAAAAATCTCAAACACTTTACATGTAAAGGAGCTAGAAAAAGAACAAATGAACTCTGAAGCCTGGAAAAGGAAATAATGAAGATTAGAGCAGAAATAAATGATATAGAAACTAAATAAACAATAGCACAGATCAATGAAACTAGCACAGATAATGAAGCCAGGAGCTGGTTCTTTGAAAAGAACAACAAAATTGGTAAACCTCTCATCAGGCTTATCAAAAAGAAAAGAGAAAGGACCCAAATAAATAAAATCACAAATGGGAGAGAAACACAATTATAAGAGAATATTATGAAAAACTATAAGCCAATAAATTTAGACAACCTAGAAGAAATGGATTCCCAAAAACATTACCAAAACTGAAACAAGAAGAAATAGAAAACTTGAGCAGATTGATAGCCAGCAAATAAAATGAATTAGTAATCAAAAACTCCCCAAAACCCAAAGTCTAAGACCAGGTGGCTTCATAGGTGAATGCTACCAAACATTCAAAGAAGAGTTAATACATGTTTTTCCTCAAACTTTTCCAAAAATTGGAAAAGGACGGGAAATTTCCAAATTCATTCTAGGAGGCCAGCATTACCCTGAGAGCAAAACCAGATAAAGACACCACACGAAAAAAGAGAATAGACCAATATCTCTGACGAACATAGATGCAAAAATTCTCAAAAAAATACTAGCATACAGAATCCAATGATACAATTTAAAAATCATTCACCATAATCAAGTGGGATTTATTCCTAGGTTGCAAGGGTGGTTCATTATTTGCAAATCAATCAACATGATACATCCCATTAATAAGAAGAAAGGATAAGAACCATATGATCATTTCAACAGAGGCAGGAAAAGCATTTGACAAAGTACAACATCCATCCATGATAAAAAGCCCCAACAAAGTAGGTTTAGAGGGAAAATATCACAACACAGTAAAGGCTATATATCAAAATCCCACAGCTAATACCGAAATGGGGAAAAATTGAGAGCTTTTCCTCTATAGGCACGAACAAGAGAGAGATGTTCACTCTTACCACTTTTATTTAACATAGTACTGGAAGTCCTAGCCATAGCAGTCCGATAACAAAAGAAATAAAAGCCATTCAAATCAGCAAGGAAGAAGTGAAATTTTCACTATTTGCAGATGGCATGATCCTATACATAGAAAACCCGGGAGAATCCTCCAAATAACTGCTGGAACTAATAAATGAATTCAGTAGAGTCTCAGGATACAAAATCAACATGCAGAAATCTATTACATTTCTGTATACTAACAACAAAGCAGCCCTGAAGGAGAAATTAAGAAAACAATCCCATTTGCAGGGGCACCTTAGGTAGCTCATTCGGTTACATGGCTGTCTTCAGCTCAGCTCATGATCTCAGGGTCCCGGAATTGGGCCCGACATAGGACTCACTGATCAGCGGGGTGTCTACTCCCTCTGTCCTTCTTTCCTGCTCGTGCTCTCTCTCTCAAATAAATAAAAACTTATTTCAAAAAAAAAAAGGGGGAGGGAGGGAAGGAAGGAAGGAAAGGATGGAGTGAGGGAAGGATAATTCCATTTAAAACTGCACCAAGACAATTAAGATACCTAGGAATGAACGTATCCAAAGAGGTTTAAGACCCATACTCTCAAAACTATAAAATACTGATGAAAGAAACTGAAGATGACACCAAGAAATAGAAAGACATTCCATACTAACGGATTGTTAGAACAAATACTGTTATGCAATACACAAAAGTAAATTCCCAAAATGGATTAAAGACCTAAATGTGGGACCTGAAACCATAAAAATCCTAGAAAAGAATATAGGCAATAACTTCTCTGACATTAGTATAGCAACTTCTTCCTAGATACATCTCCTGAGGTAAGAGAAACAAAAGCAAAAATAAACTATTGGGACTACATCAAAATATAAAGCTTCTGCACAGTGAAGGAAACAATCAACAAAACCAAAAGGCAACCTAAAGAATGGGAGAAGATATTTGTAAATGTCAGATCTGATAAAGGGACATATCCAAAATACATAAAGACCTTATACAACTCAACACCCAAAAAACAACCTAATTAAAAATGTGAGGGCAATCTGGCTGTGACATCTGTCACCCCACTGATCACTGGGATTGATTCAGCTGATCTGGCTGGCTAGGCAAGTGTCCCCTTCTTCCCTCACCACACCACTCCTTGTGCATCCCTCCTGAAGCTGCAGGTTCAGTCAAAGAGGGCAACCTGCCCCAGTAGAGGAGGACTATTCTTCAGGCAAGGGTATACAAGTAGCTGTATTCCCCTACTAGAACCTCCAAACAAGCTCTCAAAGTCCATTTGTAGGCAAATATAAGGTAGTAAAGCTTTCAAGACTCTAGACCACATCCAGATGTGGCCCTGCATGTGGCAGTCTGCCTTTCTTTAAAAAAAATAGCGGGGGGGAGGGGGCGGTGCAGAAGACATGAATAGATATTTTTCCAAAGAAGACATACAGATAGCTAACATACCCATGAAAAGATGCTCAACGTCACTTACCATCAGGGAAATGGAAGTCAAAACTACAAGGATGTATCACCTCACACCTGTCAGAATGGCTAAAAGCAACCACACAAGAAACAGAAGGTATAGGCAAGGATGTGGAGAAAAAGAAACTCTCGTGCACTGTTGGTGGGAATGCAAACTGGTATAGCCACTCTGGAAGACAGTATGGAGATTGCCCAAGAAGTTAAAAATAGAAGTACCCTATGATCCAACAATTGCACTACTGGGTATTTACCCCAAAAATACAAAAATACTAATTCAAAGGGATACATGCATCTTGATGTTTATAGCAGCATTACTTATAAGAGCCAGATTACAAAACAGCCTACGAATGGATAAAGATGCAGTATGTATGTATATACACATATACATGTGTGTACACACACACACACACACACAGGAATATTACTCAACCATAAAAAAGAGCAAAATTTTGTCATTTGCAGTGACACGAATGGAGCTAGAAAGTATTATGCTAAGTGAACTAAGTCAGAGAAAGACAAACACCACATGATTTCACTCATATGTGAAATTTAAGAAACAAAACAGGGGCACCTGGCTGTTTCAGTCAGTGGAGCATGTGACTATTGATCTCAGGGTAGCAAGTCAAGAGGACTTAAAAATGTAAAAAAAAAAATTTTTTAATTAAAGAAAAAGAAAACAGGGGCACCTGGATGGATCAGTGGGTTAAAGCCTCTGCCTTCAGCTCAGGTCATGATCCCAGGGTCCTGGGATCATGCCCTGCATCAGGCTCTCTGCTCAGTGGGGAGCCTGCTTCCCCCTCTTTCTCTCTACCTGCCTCTGTCTACTTGTGATCTCTGTCAAATAAATAAACAAAATCTTTAAAAATAATGATAAAGAAAAAGAAAACAAAAGAGGGGGAAAAAACTACGAAAGAACAAATTGATGGTTACCAGAAGGGAGGTGGGGGGGAATGGGTGAAATAGGTGATGGGGATTAAGGAGTGCACTTATTATCATGGGCACCAGCTGTTGATTGCATGGAAGTGTTGAATCACTATAATGTACACCTGAAACTAATACTACACTGTATGTTAACTCACTGGAATTTAAATAAAAAGTTAAAAGAAAGAAACTAACTAAAGTTCACTACAAATAACTAGTCTCTGCCAGTTATTCAATACCTGAAAGTATCTCTGGTCAATTAGGGCCTGCTGCGGGTTATCTTTGCTGGGTTCATCCGGTTTTTCTGGCTCCTCTGCCTTTTTTTGACTGATAAGATCCTGTAATCTAAAGGGGAAAAAAATAAACCAAGACAATATAAAATACTTTCCTAGACACTGGATTAAGACAACAAATGAGTCAATGATTGAGCTACCCTCCATCTTTAATTTTTTAAAGATTTATTTGAGAGAAAGAGTGCACATGAGCAGGGGGTGGGGTAAGGAAATGGGCAGGATAGCGGGTGGAGAAAATCTCAAGCAGACTTCCCCAATAAAGGCAGAGCTGACACAGAACTTGATCCTATGACCCCAAGATCATGACCCAAGCCAAAATCAAGGGTCAGACGCTCAACTCACTGAGCCACCCAGGTACCCCAACCCTCCAAAAGTTTTGTGTAATTTTACATATATATTTATGTGTACATACACATACACAAATTTTTTAAAATTTAATTCTGTAAGTCATATGGTCACTGGAAAACAAGAATATCCTCTCAATAGACCACAAATTAGAAGAAATCCCTGAAAACAAAAGGGATCAGAGTGAAGAAGTAAGTTCTAACCACTCCCCAACACTTGCAAAAAAGCAGAACAGGAAAGAACTACAGCAAAAGATGAAAGAAACTTCCAAGGTACTGAGATTGGAGGCTATAGATAAAGGGAGCAAGGAGCAATGATCAGGGCAATTTTTTTGTTCACTGTAGCAGCAACAATTAGACAGTATGGTCCTTCCTTCTTCATACTCCATTTGTACCAAAGATCAAACAACAGTGATGCCTCGGCTAGTTAAGAGGGCATGGAAACCCAAGAGACCACGGTTCCAGGTGCCTAAAAGAAATCTGAGGGAGTTTCTTTGCCTAGAAACCTATGTACTAGTGTATCTACCTAGTAGCAAACCTTTTCCCTTCACCAAATATCTCTTAAGTCAGGCTGTACTAAACATTTTCCTCCCACCCACCATGCCTTTGGGAAAAAGTAGTCTTTTATTAAAACCTACTTCAAGTTAACCATATTAAATTTGAATAAGCCTATCAGTTTCCTGCAGAACCCAGACCCATTAAATCCATTCCATGACTCATTAATGAGTTTGACCTGCTGTTTCTAAAACAGAATAGCAATATTCCAGGGCACTTGTGGCTCAGTCAGTTAAGTGTCAAACTCTTGATCTCAACTCAGGTCTTGATCTCAGGGTTGTGAGTTTAAGCCTTGAGCTGGGCTCCACATTCCTCATAGAGCCGTCTTAAAAAAAAAAAAAAAAAAAAGCAATAGTCCATCATGTCCTTTGCCTGCTAAAAAACAAATCAATGGCGGGGCACCTGAGTGGCTCAGTTGGTTAAGCGTTGGACTCTTGGTTTCGGCTCAGGTCTTGATCTCAGGGTCTTGAGATCAATCCCTGCATGGGCTCTGTGCCCAGCGGGGAGTCTGCTTCTCTCCCTCTCCCTGCTTCTCTGTCAAATAAATAAATCTTAAAAAAAAAAAAAAAAAAAAACCCACAATCAATAGCTTCCCACTGCACTGTAAACAATCTAATCTCCTTAGGTCAGCATTTGAACAACTCAGGGCCAGTAGCTGTTACCTAATATTCCTCCTGACTCCCTTCTTACTTCAACTCTTACTATTACCCTACAATAATCTACACCAGTCATATGTATTACCCTTAATCTTCATTCTATTGCTTTTCTCTGCTCTCTGATGAGTGTATGTCAAAAACAAATTATTATTAGTAAGTGGAATTAGTTCTAGGTAAAAAGTCAATCTCCTTCACCCAGTAGATATAAAGACCTCACAATCCATTTTCCTTTTTTCTTTTTTTAATATTTATTTATTTGACAGACAGAGAGCATGCGAGAGGGAACACAACCAAGGGGAGCTGCAGAGGGAGCGGCAAAAGCAGGCTCCCCGCTCAGTGGGAGCCCAACGGGGGGCTTGATCCCTGGACCCTGGGATCGTGACCTTAGCCAAAGGCAGTTGCTTAACCAACTGAGCCACCCAGGTGTCCCTCACAATCCATTTTCCACCTCACTTCCCATCTCTTTACCAAATTCATATACTTTACAGTTTGGATGATGGCAGTGCCAGGAGCATATTATCTAAAATACAAACAGGAGATAGAAAAGCCAATATGCTCTCTAATGGGAATACAAGTAAACTGATATACCTGAACTTAAGTGTTAGTTAACCGTTCAGTCAGGTTAACTGATCATTGAAACTGTTTGCAGATCTGATTAATACATATTATGCTATGGATATACAACATTTAGCTATAAGTATAGTAAGCTAAATATAAAATTGCATGTAAAACTTACAGTCACTCTGGGAAATGATATGTGATTCAATTAACTAGATGAATAAAGACATACCCTCATTTAATAATGACAATAATCAACTTCTATAGAGAATGTTCTCAATAAATACAATTATCTTCATCATCAGTTTCCTGAGACCATGACCCGAGCTGAAGGCAGTGGCTTAACCCACTGAGCCACCCAGGCACCCCTATTTTAAGGAAGTTTAAAATGAGAGGCTGCACCCTAGGGTCCCTCCTTGACTCTCACCATTAGACTCCAGGCTGGAGGCAAGTTACCCTTCTTCCCTTACCTGTTTTAACCTCAGCTTCTTCAGCCTGGAGTTGGATTCATTTCCATCTTCATAGTCTTGACATTCTCAAGCCAATATTTCTGCTCTGTGGTCTGTGCATTTTTAATATCCCCTGAGGCAACCTATAGACCTACTAGGGCTATCTAACTTACCTCCTGAGGGACTGCCTGGTGGTTGTTCTCTGGTTACAAGCTGCACCAATTTTATATAGACTGGTTTCTAACACTGCTTTTCTCTTGAGCTCTGTTATTTTTACCTGTGTGGTTTTGCAGAATACAAAGTTTTCAGGAATATTGGGCTTTGGCTGATATTTATTATGAGAACAGGCAAACCAAAGGTCAATATCCCATGAATGCCTAGCTTTCACTAATCCTCATCTTCTGTTAACTTAGAAAAACAATGAGATTAAATGTATACATGTTGTCAACCAAGAAGGAATTGACTGAAAATTTAAACAAACAGATACTAATCTGGGCAATTAGAATTGGATTTTGGGAGACAGATTCAGGTAGAAACCTGAATTGTGCTTTGAGGGAGACAGAGAGGAGGCAGAATTATAAAGGTAAAAGCTAATGAGTGCCATTCTCATTTAGGTCCTCTGTGCAGAACTGATTGAAACTAGGTTAACTGGCTTGAGTTAATTTAATATGCATATGAAGTATTGAAACTTGCCAAAATACAAATCTCATTGGTTCCTTTTGAAGTATAGAATGTGAACAGTTTAGGTGTCCTGGTGAGGAGGAAGTTAGATCCAGAAACAGCTGGCTGAAAAATTTTTTTTCTAATTATTTTATTTTATTAATATAATGTATTATTTGCCCCATTATTTGACTCCATTCTGGAGATGAGAAACAAATTGAAAGATGGAATGCCAATTTTGTTTTTAAAAATCCTGCTAGGAGCGCCTGGGTGGCTCAGTGGGTTAAGCCTCTGCCTTCGGCTCAGGTCATGATCTCAGGGTCCTGGGATAGAGCCCCGCATGGGGTTCTCTGCTTGGCAGGGAGCCTGCGTCCCCCTACCTCTTCTGCCTGCCTCTCTGCCTACTTGTTATCTCTGTCAAATAAATAAATAAAATCTTTTTTTAAAAAAAGTCCTGCTTTTTGGGGCACCTGGGTGGCTCGGTTGGCTAAGTGTCTGCCTTCAACTCAGGTCATAATCCAAGGGTCCTGGGGTCAGGTCCCACATTGCCCGCATAAGTCTCCCTGCTCAGTGGGAAGCCTGCTTCTCTCTCTCCCTCTGCTGCCTCCCAATGCTTGTGCTCTCTTGCTCTCTCTGCCAAATAAATAAAAAATCTTTAAAAAACACCACTTACTTTGTTTTGCCACAAAGATACAAAACACATATATATCCACCAATGTGAGCCTCTCAAAGTTGTATATTCCTTGAATCTTTTTCTCCACATTCCTAGGACTTTTTATATGATTAGGATGAAAAGAAGGGTGGTTCCCTTCAATCTATCAACTCCAATGCTACAACTCTAAAGGCTACTGTTTCTTTAGAAAAGTAGTCTAGCTCCAGGCCAAAATCCCACACTGTACCTTTCAGGCCCAAACCAGATGATTAGAAAGGCTTTGCCTAGAAAGCCTCATGGGGGAAAGTTGCTTTCCTACATCAGTCTTGGAATACAGTCTATGCACTGCACTCTCTGGAGGGAGTTGCTGTCGAGAACTCAGCCCCCCTTATCCCTCCCTTTCCTTGCAACACCCAGGCCAGCATTACCAGTCCAGGTGCCTCCATCCTGAGGCCTCTTTATTGGGGTGACCCTGATTGAGGGACTTGCCACTTCTCCTTATGGGGTGGGGGCAGTCTTAACTAACCTACTTTTCTCCACTCTGAGGAAGTATTTTCCACTCCCAGGCCTGCACTAGGTCCATGAAACAGCAGGAGTCTTTTGTGCAGGGCTCCTAGGCAGTGAGATGTTTCCTCCTACCAGTGCTGCATGTCATTCACTGACCCTTCCCTTGTGCCATTCCACAGAGAAAAATCGAATACTAAAAATGGAATACTTTTTGGCTGCTTATACTGTTGTAGTAAGTGAATAAAGCCATGATTGTTTATTTCAGTTTGGTTCACTGTCCTAACCACCTTACCATACATCAACTCAACACTAGAGTGACAGGATTATGATTCTGTTTTTGCCTACCAAATATAAATATCACTGAAATTAAATGAGATTAGTGTAATACCTTTTTTTTTTTAACTGGCAGACCTATTTGATCACCTCCTAATAATCAACCCGTTTTTATATTAATTCAAACAAGAAAGTTCATTTTTTCCATGTCAAATAGACTCATTTGATAGTGAAGGTGGTTGGTGGAAAGGCAACCAATCTAAAGAAAAAAAATTGAATTCTCTCGGGTTCTAAATGGGAGAGAGAGAGCCTTTTCCCTCCTCTTCTTGTAGCATTTTCTTTGGAAAACTTGCAGCTATAAATCTTTCTCTATGTCTTTGAGAAGTATATAAACCTTTCTAAGATTTAAATAAGCCTCTTGCCAAGTTACATCCCAGGAATGTCTTTCTTTGTAGGAGCCTTTGAACCACATTTTGAAATGTAGGTATCTCTCTGCGGCAGTTTAGTCTAGGCTCCTGGCTCTAGGTTGTACCTTGCTGCTTATCATAAAAAAACATGGGAAGCTTTACTTTTCCTTAGGATAAAGACAAAATTCATATACAATATATGTAATCAATTGTACATGCCTGTCTATATAAAAGAATGAGATTTCTTTCTGGCTTTGTAATCGCTTCAGCAGACTGCCTATAATGTACATCACAGTCTGGCTAGATGTTAATCAGTAATAAAACTTTTTTTCTATATATATGGAGAGGATTCACTGGACTGACAGGATATTTTTAGTTATTTGCCCAACATTTAGTTCTTGAATTCTCTAACATTTACATTCTTTAAAGAGAACACAGTAGTTCTTTAAAAATTATTTTGTCTCTGCCATTGCAGAAAATAAAAATTTGAGAAATTTTACCTTAAAAAAATGTTTTTCATCAGGTGTTTTGTTGGTTCTAATTAGTATGATGACTAAGAGTTTGAGCTTTGGAGTCAGAATGACTGGGTACAGATCTAATTTCTTTCCAAGTTCTTCCACATACCATCTGTGTGATGTAGGCAATTTATCTAACATTCCTAATTCCCTGTTTCACATCTAGATTCTACAAAACTTCCAAACCTAAAAAAAAAAAATTATTAATTTTTTAAATTCCAAATTTAAATTTCTAAAGCACAATTAATTTCTTCAAAATTCAATAGAAAAATGCAGCAGGGATTAATCCTAAATCATAATTTTAAAGGCTAATCATGAAAAGTCAATCTAAAGACAACCCAAAATGAACAACAAAGACATATACAGTCAATTCTTGTTATTTGTGGTAGTTATGTTCTATAAAGTCACCATAAACACTGAATTATCAAAGACTGAGCCATTGCTCCCAGGGTTAATACAGAGTTGGCTTCCTACATGCAGCTGGTGACACTTCCCTCAACTGATCAATATATAAACTTGTTTTATGTGTGTCCATGTTTAAAAACACCTTATTTGATATTGTTATTCATTAACATTGAACTCAAAACTAATAGCACTAAAACTCATGCCTATATGGCATTTATCTAGCACATGTATTTTCTCTATAAGCCATATCACAGCCTTCTTCCCACCCAGGAAAGGACACTAGACTATGCTTAGTGGCCATCATGAAGAAATCACCAAAAAAAGTGCAAAAATACAAAGAAACAAGCAAAAAAGTGGTAATATGAAAACAACAAGGATGCTTGTTCAGAGTTAAAAGAACTGAAACAAGAGGACAGAGCATCACCTTGTTCAACAGCAGGAAATGTGTATTGGGGCATGTCCTCTCATGATCATGAAAGTGCTACAACAACTGATTTGAGGGTTAAAAATAAATTTTAGCAGGTAGGCAAGTTCACAAATATGAAATCTATGAATAAAGAAGACTGACTACCTATCTCTATGTATACATAGGTGTACATACGTAAGTGTGTGTGTGTGTGTGTGTGTGTGTGTGTGTGTGTGTCTTCGCTAATATATTTGCCTTCAGGTGAGTAAAATTCCTTTGAAGAGGATCAGGACATGTCACTCCATAATATGCCATTTGACATATGAAATGTTTTAAGTCAAAGGACTTTGAGACATGGCAGATGCAGGAGAGACTCTCTGACCTCCTCCTCTCCTAAGCAGATCTTAAGACCCTCATGTAATAGGGGCCCTCCAATACAGCTAAAGGAGCATTTTTATCTCTGCAGACAGAGGAACTCCAAGAAAGAATCTGAGTTCCCCCCAGTATACTTAGCTCATGCCCTTTTGTCCTATCATGTTTTTCTACAATTTCCCACTCTTCAACAGAAGTAGTTTAAGAAGAAGGTTCAGGCTTAACTAGGCTTAACTGTTTCTTTAGGCCTTCATTTCCTTATGAATACCTTCATATAGTCACATATAACATCTATCATCTATCCACACCTCCTCTTCTTACCTCCCTACCTCCTCCTTTTCCCAATTGCTTCTCAATCAATTTTCCTATCTCATTTAGACATGAAGAACTATCTAGCTATTCAGGCTTAAAACTTAGAGGAATCTTGATTTTACCCCCCTGAGCTGCTATATCCAATCCATCACCAAGTCCTATCAGCTCTACCTCCAATATTCCAAAGACTTCTCACCTCTGCCACTACTGCCCCTTGTGACCATGTCACTTCTTGTCCAAACTCACACAATAGCAACTCTCATACTATTTCACACTTAGTACTTACACTACATCAAAATAATCTTATTTTTTTCATTGTCCTTCTCCCCTCATGTAATCTCCATGAGGGCAGGGACCATTTCTATTTGGCTAATCATGCAATTTCAGTACCCAAAATGCCAAGCAAATAGCAGGAAGTACTAAAGATACCCAAAATATTAAGGAATAAGTAGGAAGGGAAAAATATTAAGTGAACTAATGAATGCAACCTTTCCAAACCTTCCATTTTTCTTTTCTTTTTTAGTTCTCTTTCTATACTATCTTAATTTAACTCAGTATGTTAAACCTTGGATGTCCAGAATATTTGCCTTTCACTGTGGCATGTGTTGCCATGGGAAGGAAGAAACATAGTTGTCAATGAAAATTGAAATAACTTAGGCTAATACAACTGACTTAATACAGCTAATGCATATATTAACTAATACAGTTTTCAAAATATCTCCTCCCAGTGCTCCCTACACTACCTCTTCTGGTCCCACTCCCTTAAATGAAAGAGTATACCTGGACAATCTTCAGAAAATACTAACACTATTTAGGACCAACTTTTTCAAACTCCTCTGAGACTGTGCCTTTCAAAATCAAGAAAAGCACAAGTAAATACTTTTATGTGAATGTGAATGGCTGTGAATGGTTCACTGCATTCATTCTAATACTTTTAAAGTGTGATGAGCCTGTGTATTATTCAGGTCACAACTAGCACCAAGAAAAATTGGGGACCTGTCATGTCTAATTTCAATGATTCACTTTGCAATTCCACTATGGTTTCCAAAGACAATTTTCTAGTTAAAATCTTTGCCCTTATTACATCAGATAAATGCCTTTTTTTGTTCTTAAGATAAATATATAGCTGAATCCAACACAGTAGAAACTGTTTTTAAACTCTAGAACCAGAAATACCTTTTATGTCATTTCCCCCCCTTCAGTCTGGTAATTTCAAACAAAGGCCACTATGAGGAAAGCATGAAGTAAACTTACAGGTAATAAAAATAATAAGATACTAAACTATAATGAATCTGTAACTTTGGTAAAATATAATTACTTGATGTTTTTCTTAAGGGCTTTCTCCAGTTTCTTCACCTGTTGTTTATAAAGTCTTAATTCATGCTGTGTGGGCCTGTAGAAAATAAATCACATTAAGCACATTCAGTTTATTGAATAAAACCATAAATATATTTCATCATGTTATTTGTCACAAATGCTTATTAAAAATCTTAAAATATTCCATGACTGCCAGTGAGGTGTTTATTGGCCACTGAATTTCTCCTTCCATGTATTTCCTGTTCAAAACTTTTTACCCATTTGGTTTGTTGTCAATCTGTTACTTGCTTTTATAGTGAAATATTTCAAATGTACAGACAAGAAGAGAGAATAGTAAAATAAATAATGGTGTACCCACTACTCAGCTTCACCAAAGTTAAATATTGACAGATTTGTTTCAAATCTTAACTGAAACATTATACATATAGTTAAAACTCCACGTGTGTCCTGTTTAGTTAACCACTATCCCAAATTCACTGCTCATTATTCCCATGCATGGTTTAAAATTTTTACTATGTATTTATATAGACATAAACTTTTGGTATCAGTTTCCTCTCCATTTAAATATAATCCTTATGAGAACAAGTTATTTATTTTGGTCATTATATTATAACCGAGCATAGGACAGTATCTAACTTGTAAGAGGTATTCAACAAACACTTGTCAAATGAAGAAAATCTTAATGTTCATCCCTTGTTATTCCCTGCCAACATGCAGAACATCATCCTTTTGTGGTGGCATGCTATATATATATATATATACTCCTTTTTGTATGACATTTAAACTTTTTAGTTTTCTTTTCCTCTCATGACACAGAGGTAAGATATTAAGACATTCTAAAGAAATTTGGGAATAGGAAACCTGCTGATATAAATCTGAATCTATTCTGCGTTCCTACCCAGTTTTATCTTTTCCATGTGAGCTCCTATGTTCTCACTTCCCTTGCCTACCTACATGCGTTTTTGTTCCTTCCATCATATGAAATACAACTAACTAAAATGAGTGTAAAAAAGTATGACATTTCTAAGATTAGTTTCATGGTAAAGGAGTTGGAAAGATTCACTTAACACCCCAAATTCCAGTATGTGTTTACTTTCCAAAAGTTAAATAGAAATTACTTAAGTTTCTCTGACCTGGTTTCTAAATCTTTTTGGAGATTCAGCTTTTCACTTAAAAGTGCATCAATCTTGGATTTCGATTCCTTGAGTTGATTCTGTAATGACTTCAACACATTTCATAGAAAAATAGTTAACTTTCCTAGATTATTGTTTTACTTTATACAAAAAAGTAATTATTAGTCAAGTAGTCCCCATACCATTAGAAGGCCTTTATAAGTTGGTGAGGCATCTAAACTTCTATAGTCCTTTTCTTCCTCTGACAGACTTTCATTTTCTTTATATTGCCTGTGAAAAGATATGCAATGTGTACTTATGAAAAACCTATCTTCAAAGGAAAAAATACAGCTAACAAAAATCAACCCAATAAGTGTTTGATAACCTAAACATGAATTAAATTTAAGCCAAATTTCTTACTTGTTCTCAGAGAGAACGGTATTAGAACATACTACTACCCAGTATTACAGTACATTTCACAGTACAGTACAGTTCACTATCACCTTTAATTAAAACATAAGATCCATGTGGACTAAAACTTTATTTTGTTTACCATTGCATCTCACTGCCTAGAAGAGTATGGGGTATAAAGGGGGTGAAAAAAACACTTCTTGAATGAATAAAGAAACAAAGCATACTGTTTTTACTTTATAGTACTTTTAGGTCACCAAAAAACCTATACAAAAAAAAAAAAAAAAAAAAAGAGAGAGTATGAGTGGATGAGGCAACAGATTTAATAGTCCCAGTTCAAGACTTGACACTGTTAACCTGATGCTATTTGAATAGGTCAATCTCTCTGAATTTGTCTTCTGTCAGAGAAGATCTATCACATCTATCTCACAGGACCGGTGTTAAAAGTAAATAAAAGATATTAAAGCACTCATGTCTAGGAAGTCAGAAGTGAACTTCAAAAATCACCTGCTTCCATTATCCAAGATCATTTTTAAAATTTCTATCTAAAGAGAAAGATGGAATTAAACAAGGGAGCTTCACCTAACTACTAATTCACTGCATAACCATTTTCCCTGTGTTAATTTTTCAAGTGTCTCTGACATCTCAGAAGAAAATGTGAGCCTAATAGGTTTCATTCCTATGTTACTTTCCTTGGCTCTTCAATCATATCCACCAAGTCAGGGAAATACTAACAGAAATAACTAGCAATATATTTCATGTAATCTATATTGATGTAGTAACACTGGGTAAAAAAATAATAATAATAATAAATTACATAGCTGAAAACCCATCATATGAAAAGGTACTTTCCCTCTTTTTCAGAGATTATAGCACATTTGCAGTTTTCTAAGACTTCCAATTGGTTAACCCATGTATTCACATTTCTAGTGCCTTGATTGCTGCTTCCTTTCCTTTCCGAGTTTGCTCATGTGTAAGGACAGAAAGTAATACCAGTTTGTAGTATGCAGAAACTCCCTTCACAAGTCCCTCTGGAAGTTTCCCCAAACCTGTGCCCTCAATTAGAGCCCCCAAATAGTGTACCATAGGTGTGCTGTGCAAAATAGCTATGGCAACATATTCATCCTCCTCAGGCCTCAGGACAACTGGGCAGGGCTTAGGGTGGGCAGAGTTCTTGAACCAGGTGCTTCCAATTACAGTTCTGTATATACCCCCAATGAGGTATACAAACAGCAATATTTGTGTTTCATAGTGAGAAAAACGTCAGACAACACTGTGCTTGATAAATAAATGTTAAGCAGGGGCTTTTGCCCCATCTGTCTTCTTCCCTTGGCCTTGTTCCCCTAGCTCTACAGATACATACCTCCTTCTCCTGTGTTTCCTGTGAATCCTAAGTAGGCAAATCCCTCATTTTCTCTGTTTCAGCTCTTTTATTTCTCAACTCTTTCATCTCCTTTTCTTCAGTAATGTAATACTTAACAATTATTTCTTGTTTTTACACTACTCCCGCTCCTGATAATAATACCCTATTTATAGATCTCAAAATCCACCTTGAAGTTGCTACAATCGATCAAGTTCATACTCTTAGAAAGGAGACTACTGGAGTCTATAAGGTCAATGAACCCTGAAAAGCCCTCTCCTTTGGAGAATTTTCATTGCAGCAAAGTATAAATGACTTCTAATTTTTTCCATCTGTAGGATTATTTATACTGCAGCTCCAATTTTCTTCCTATCTCCTTCTCCCTTAATGAGAGACTTTCAAGCCAAATATCTGGTCTGAGCAACGTTTTTATAAGCCAAACTATCCCACTTCAGCTCAGTGATGACAGGATTGCTAAGTGAAAAGGGAATTCCTTTCCACCAAGCTTCTCATTACTCAACCCTGGATTTTTTTTTTTTTAAGATTTTATTTATTTATTTGATAGAGATCACAAGCAGGCAGAGAGGCAGGCAGAGAGAGGAAGGGAAGCAGGCTCCCCGCTGAGCAGAGAGCCTGATGTGAGGCTTGATCCCAGGACCCTGGGATCATGACCTGAGTAGAAGGCAGAGGCTTTAACCCACTGAGCCACCCAGGTGCCCCTCAACCCTGGATTTTTACTACAAATTCTTGATAACCAAATTCAACAATCCCCAAAATGGACTCAATCCTTCTATCATTTCTAGTCAGAGAACCCCAGTTTGTACCTCAGAAGCAACTTCTCATACTATATCCCACATGACAGATTTCAAATGATGGCTATGCTAAATCTTCTCTTACTAAAAATCCCAAACTCTCATCATGTATCAAGTCAGCAATCAGCAAGCTGCTGCCTGTGGGCTACATGCAGGCTGTGGATTTTTGTAATTAGATTTTTACAGAATACAGCCCTGCCAATTCATTTACTTATCATCTGTGGCTGGCTTTGTGCTACAAGAGGAAGGCTGAAGAGTTGTGAGACTATACAGCCTAAAATGTCTATAATACTCACTGTCTGGCCCATTACAGAATAGTTTGCAAACACCTAAATCTAGATTAGAATCTACTACAGACATGGCCCAAAGGTTGCAACTGAAATTCAGTTTGGACCATATAATATTTTTGCTTTTTCTTTTTTTAAATTTTAATGACTACAGTTGACAATACAGTGTTATATTAGTTTCAGGTGTATAACACAGTGATTCAGCTTCTCTGTAAATTTATGTTCACAATGTAGCTACCGTCTATCATCATACACTATTACAATGTCATTGACTATATTCCCTACACCTTCCCTATTATTCACATGACTTACTCATTCCATAACTGGAAATCTCCCCTCCCTCTCTCCTTACCCACTATGGCCATCTCCCACTCCCCTTCTCTCTGACAACCAACAGTTTATTCCCTGTGGACCATACAATATTTTTAAAATCACGAAGTTAATTGTGAATATTAAAAATCTTATTTATAAATCTCGAAAAACAAGCAAATCTAGCCACACTGAATTCACATTCTTACAAGGTATCGACTGGCTAGAATGTGTAATGGACCAGTTCAGACAGATGGTATACAGCTGTCCAATTTGCCACAGTCCTCACCTAGCCTGCTTCACTCACTTTCATTATTTTCTTGATTGTGTAAGCTTAAGTTTGCAACCTCTCAAGCCATTAAATTCTTCATTTTCCTTCTCTTTACTCTTACACACTATGACTATCCGTTTTAGTGTCAAGTTGGCTAGGCTATGGTGCCTAGCTGTTCAAACGCCAGTCTAATTATTGCTATGAGGTATTTTTTAGACATGATTAACATTTAAATCAACAGACTTTAAGTAAAGGAGAACCTCTCCTAATGTGAGTAGGCCTCATGCAATTAAAGGCCTTAAGAACAAACACTGAGACCCACAAAAAGGAACTCTTCCCTGGTTCTCTAGCCTGCAGGCCTACCTCACAATCACATGAACCAATTCCTTTATATTAAATGTTTTCCTCTCTATAGAAATGTATATTCTATTGGTTCTGTTTCTCTTAAGAATGCTGACTAATCTATATATCTATAACCTCATCACCCAGTTTTTCTGTATTAAAGGAAAAAGTGCCTTCTTCTTTCCAAGGCAAATGATTGCCTTCTCATTCATTTACAGCCTACTTGGTCAAGTATATGAAAGACTGCTCTCTATAGATTACATCTATCTATAACATACCAACAAATCCCCTGAACTCCAGCCAAACTGGTTTAATCACAGTGCCATAAAAACATTCTATACTTTTATATTTATGCACTTTTGCTCAAAATGACTACCTTTTTGCCTTCCTACTTTCTCAAATTTTACTTACCTTTCAAGCTCAAGCAAACCCTCATCTGCTTTGTAAAGGCTTCTCTGTTCATTCCATCCAAACTGTTTGTTCTTGTTCTAAACTCCTACCTATACTGTCTGCACAATTTTTAATAATTACACTATAATGACATTATGTGTATTAGTGTATTTAATCTATTATTTTTCTTAATTATTAATGTGTTTACATTTTATCTCCCTTACTAAATTGTAAAGTCTTAGAAGGGAAGAACCACATCCAAAGCTTTGTCTTATCTCTATAGAATCTAACACCATGCCTATCATCTAAAAGACACAGTTTCATTTGGAATCGGGAGGTCTCTGAAGTTACTTGATAGAATGCTACTTTCTGAACAGAATGAAACAAGGAATTGCTCTATCAATAGTTGTTCTCTTCTTGTCTTCCTTCTCCCCAACATTCTGACTTTTTGTTGGTTGGTTGGTTGGTTTTTTTTTGTTTTGTTTTGTTTTGTTTTTAGAGTCCCCAGGGATCAGCAACCGGCACAACTCTGCCACTGGTCCTGCTGTGTTTCTGGAACGTCATTATTCTAGGGGAGAGAATACAAGAATGTACACCTGACAAAAATGGGGAATTTATCTGTATTGTTTATTATGGTATCCTAAGTACCTAAGACAACATGGCATGAGGTAGGTGCTCAAAAATATTTGTTAAAAGAATTATCCCATCTAGGGGCGCCTGGGTGGCTCAGTGGGTTAAAGCATCTGCCTTCGACTAGGTCGTGATCCCAGGGTCCTGGGATCGAGCCCCACATCGGGCTCTCTGCTCGACAGGGAGCCTGCTTCCCTTCCTCTCTCTGCCTGCCTCTCTGCTTAACTTGTGATCTGTCAAATAAATAAATAAATCTTAAAAAAAAAAAAAAAAAAAAAGAATTATCCCATCTATAAACAATGAAACAAAATAGCTGTTTTAATGACCTGAAAGTAGTTGAGATTATTTGGCCTTAGATATCCCTCAGTTATTTTAGATTAGTCAAAGACCACTATCTTTAATTATGTTGCACTTCGGTAGGCAGCTAGTATAATCCTATGCACTCCATGGATATACTTAGTAACTGTCCAGTAGCTAAATGACAACAGTAGAACAAATTATAATGCTGTGACAAATATTTTAAAATAAATGCAATACATTTTGTTATTAAATATAAATATTTTAAAATAAATGCAATAATACATTTAAACATAAAAATTAAAACAGTCTTCAAAATCGTTACAAAAAAAAAAATTCATAGTTATGTATTAGGTAGATTTCCAAAGCATAGTTAAAGTTTCAGAGGACTATAAAAACTTTTGGTGTGATTCATGACTGGGTAATTAACTTTAAAAATTGTAAACAGGATTAGTCTTACCTTTGTTTATGCAATTTCCTTATTTTACATTCATAGTAATCAATTAGGCAAAGCAACCTAGAAAACAGAAGATAAACTAAATTTTTAAAATGTGATATTGGATCATTTACTATACCATTCTCTTTACATAATTTAAAATTACAGCAATAAAGGATAAATGTTATTTAGTAAGTTTATAAAAAAATTTAAGTGATTTTTGTCAGAAATATTCTACTAAGCCATATATTTTAAAATTTTGATGTATAGATTTTAAAATAATCACTAACATTTTATCAATATATTAAATGAATATCTCCTTTGTCCTAGCAGTTCTATCTCTAGCAACTGCTTCCACAGAAATATTTTCTCAAACTTGTAACAAAATGAACAAAGTTGTTCACTGCACCATTATTTACAAGAGTGGAAACCCAGAAACATTCTAAATGTTATTCAATAATTGTAAAGTGAAATAAATAATGACACATCCACTCTCTGGAAATGACACAATAAGAGTAAAGTAAAATAAATAATGACACATCCACTCAAATAATGTACGTAAATTTGTACGTCCTAATAAAAATTATAAGGAAGAAAAGTAATGTTGCATAGCCAAATGTAGAGTATTACTCCATTTTTTTTTTTAAGACTTTATGTATTTGACAGAGTAGGTGAGCACAAGCAAGGGGACCTGCAGAGAGAGAGAGAGAAGCAGGTTCCCTGGGGCTCAACGTGGGGCTCGAGCCTAAAGCCCTGGGATCCCGACCCAAGCCAAAGGCAGTTGCTTAACCAACTGAGCCACCCAGGTGCCTCTCCACTTTTGTTTTGAAAAGAAATAATTGTATGTGAAGTTGTATTTGTATTGAATAAAAACTCTGTGAGTTCCTAACTGGGGAACAGTAACATAACCTAAGGGAAAATCTTAGTTGTCACATTGACTGGTTGGGGAGGGTGCAAGATGTTAAAAATTTGTCAAAAAACTGACACAATGAACCATCCCACCCAAAATGCCAATGGCACTCCTGTTTTTAAACACTAGGAAAGATACAAACCAAACTATTAAAAGTGATTATCTCTGGAATATGGAAATCAGGAGGGGTAAGCAGATATATTTTACTTAACACACTTTTGTATTGTTTGAACTTTTATAAACAGGTACTGTTTTGTAATTTTAAAAAATCCTCAAAGGAAAAAATAACACTATGTTTTCATATATTATTCTTTTTTTTTTTTTTTAAGATTTTATTTATTTATTTGACAGACAGAGATCACAAGTAGGCAGAGAGGCAGGCAGAGAGCAGGAAGCAGGCTCCCCGCTGAGCAGAGAGCCCTATGCGGAGCTCTCAGAGGAACCTGAGATCATGACCTGAGCCAAAGGCAGAGGCTTTAATCCACTGAGCCACCCAGGCGCCCCACATGTTATTCTTCTTAAAGCAAGATTTTATACTATTTCCCCATCTTGGGAAACTTAATTATTTTTTTCAGAGCTAATTCAACCAATTGTGCTTTAAATATATCAACTTTCTGGATTATTCTTTCTTCATCTCAACACATAAAAGCTCTCATATTATCCTGTAAAAATGCTTTAATTTCCTTTATATTAAATTAAAATCCTTTAATTTCCTTTATATCCTTCACAAACCCTCCCCCCTTACTCCCCACAGCCTTACACTACCATTTCATCTCTATCTTTTCCTTCACAGCAAACTTCATTCATTCTGTTACTAGATACCTTCAATAAACTTTTAGAGAGGACGTAATTGTGTGTCACACTGGGAATTCTGAGCAAGACAGTGAGAAGGCAAACACTGATGAGGAAGCATGTAACACTTCTTATCACCTCCTTCCTGAAATACTTTTGTTCCTTAGTT
Source organism: Mustela nigripes (assembly GCF_022355385.1). Taxonomy (NCBI): domain Eukaryota; kingdom Metazoa; phylum Chordata; class Mammalia; order Carnivora; family Mustelidae; genus Mustela; species Mustela nigripes. The sequence goes on from NC_081558.1 coordinate 94,810,434, forward strand.
ATCCTGAACGTTAACTTCTCTTCTGCCTACTTTCTTCCCTTATCTGAAATTCTGGAAGTTCTCTGGAGTTTGACCCTTCTAACTGCTGGCCTGATATCTCTACATGGCTGACAAAGGTGCCTAAGCACATGTCCGTAAATGAATTAATCATCTTCCAACCCTCTTCCCCAAACCTAGCTTGAAATCTGGCTATCTTTGACTTCTGTCCTTCTTTCAGAATCTACAGCCAGTTAGTCTCAACAATTCCTGTCTATCTTTCCAGTAGCTCTCCTTTCTTTTGGCCCTACCTAATGCAGGCCTTTGCAATCTCCAATCTTGGCTATTACAAGTGATTATTAACTTGTGTTTCTGTCTCTGGGTTTTTTTCTTTGATCAGAAATTGCCTGGGTGGGGCCGCCTGGGTGGCTCAGTGGGTTAAGCCTCTGCCTTCAGCTCAGGTCATGATCTCAGGGTCCTGGGATAGAGCCCCCGCATCTGGCTCTCTGCTCAGTGGGGAGACTGCTTACCCCCCTCTCTCTGCCTGCTTCTCTGCCTACTTGTGATCCTCTCTCTCTCTGTCAAATAAATAAATAAAATATTTTTTAAAAAAAGAAAAAGCAAAAGAAATTGCCTGGGTGGCTCAGTGGGTTAGGCCTCTGCCTTCAGCTCGGGTTATGATCTCGGGGTCCTGGGATTGAATCCCAAGTTGGGCTCGCTGCTCAGCGGGGAGACTGCTTCCCACCCCACCCCACCCCGCCTGCCTCTCTGCCTACTTGTGATCTTTCTCTGTGTGTAAAATACATAAAAAAAAAAAAAAGAAGAAGAAGAAATTCAGTGGCGGGGGGGGGGGGGCTGGTATATAGTATATATAGTAAGCAGAACCCAAACTCTTCAGCCTGTAGGTTAAGCCCTTCAAAGTCCCAGTACACCTTTCTTTCCATACCGTCTCCTAAAACACTTACCATCATCATCATTTGCACCCTATGTTCCAAAACTCTTTCACTACTTGGACTATTCTCAAATATATTCAGTTTTCCTGTCACTATATTTCTCTAACTAAAATACCTTTCCCTCACCTCTGCCTATTAAAATTCTATAGTTCCTAATAATCTAGTTTATAAGTTATCTCCTTCATGAAGACTTTTTGGTCATCTCCATATCCCTCAAAGTAAATGAATCTCCCCTTCTGTCATGCCCACTTATTATCCTATTTGCCCCATTATTATAGCACATACCACTATCTGCCTTGTATTTTACTTGCCTCAGTGTGTGTCTATCTACCCAGTTAGACTATCAGATCCATATATGGCAGGAAACATGGTTTTACTCAACCGTGTATGTTTTATATTGTTCTTCCCAGTGCCTTTGTAACTTTTAACAATAGCTGCAGTGGTTACAACTCATGTATTTCTAATAATGTTAATTCACAATTTTTAAGTTCTGTTCTCAAACTGAAAATTAGCTATATTAAAAGTCAAATAGAGAGGGGCGCCTGGGTGGCTCAGTGGGTTAAGGCCTCTGCCTTCGGCTCAGGTCATGATCCCGGGATCCTGGTATTGAGCCCTGCATTGGGCTCTCTGCTCGGGGAGCCTGCTCCCCGCCCCCCACCCCACTCTGCCTGCCTCTCTGCCTACTTGTGATCTCCCTCTGTCAAATAAATAAATAAACTCTAAAAAAAAAAAAAATCAAATAGAGAATCTCTAGGTCATCAGACGAATTCACACCTAAATTAGCTTGACTTCATATGGTACATAAGTTCTCTCAATGCTTCTCTTTTACGGACTGTCTGACTCACTCAGATTGGCTGGTTTTTATACTTGTTTTCATTCCCCTTCCTCCATCTCTCTTACTCTCTTATTTAGCCCACTGTAACTGTCTCTCCTTTTTCTTCTTTTTGTTCTTCTTTACTCTTATATTTTCCCCTCTGCTTCTCTCTTTTTGAAATTTATTCACATCTATCTCTATTTTTATGGTATTTTAATTGTAATTTTTAGATTTTTGTCCTTGTTCTTTCCTTCAAAAAGATGAAAATTGGGGGCGCCTGGGTGGCTCAGTGGGTTAAGCCGCTGCCTTCGGCTCAGGTCATGATCTCAGGGTCCTGGGATCGAGTCCCGCATCGGGCTCTCTGCTCAGCAGGGAGCCTGCTTCCCTCTCTCTCTCTCTCTGCCTGCCTCTCCATCTACTTGTGATCTCTCTGTGTCAAATAAATAAATAAAATCTTAAAAAAAAAAAAAAAAGATGAAAATTGGGGTGCCTGGGTGGCTCAGTGAGTTGGGCCTCTGCCTTCGGCTCAGGTCACGGTCTCAGGGTCCTGGGATCGAGCACCCCCTTGGGCTCTCTGCTCAGCAGGAGCCTGCTTCCTTTCCTCTCTCTCTCTACCTGCCTCTCTGCCTAGTTGTGATCTCTGACAAATAAATAAACAAAATCTTTAAAAAAAAAAAAGATGAAAATTACATGTATGTATTCTTTCTTAAATAATTATCAAAATCTATAATCTTGTTTTTAGTTTCTATGAGACCTCATTTATTTTTATAACAAAACAGAAATACCTAGTTAGTAAAGATCCCCACTCCTACTATGTAAATACTTAGTTAGAATGTAATTAGCTTATACTATTAAGTGAAAAAAACATGGTGCTACTTTTTATATAAAAAGGGAAAATATGAATATAATATCCATACTGCTTGTATTTGATAAAAATAAAACTAAACATTTAAAATTACCTGTAATGGAAGGTAAGGAATAGACCCAAGGGGACAGAAATGAAAACACAACTTTTCTGAATATAAATAATTAGTTTTGACTTTGGAATTGTATCAATGTCTTACATACTCAAAAGTAAATGGGGGGCGCCTGGGTGGCTCAGTGGGTTAAAGCCTCTGCCTTCAGCTCAGGTCATGATCCCAGGGTCATGGGATCGAGCCCCGCATCGGGCTCTCTGCTCAGCGGGTAGCCTGCTTCCTCATCTCTCTCTGCCTGCTTCTCTGCCTACTTGTGATCTGTCTGTCAAATAAATAAATAAAATCTTTAAAAAAAAAAAAAAAGTAAATGGAAAATAAAAAAGCAATCCCTAAATATTGAAAACAAATCGAAACCAACTTAACTGAACATTAATTTGGTGACACAAACATACAAAGGAATATTTCAAGATATTTTAGAAAACTGTATCTGCATTCTAGAAAATACTATTAATGTCAAAGATAATTGCAAAGAGATTTAAATTTCATAAAGTAGACTTATTGTTAGCAGTAATTCTGGTCAACTATTTTTATATGTTATATAATAAAGCAAATAAATAGTTACAGGATATTGTTCTTAGGAGTAAGGATTTCTAGTATAAACAGAAAGTTACAAATGTAGAATCAGAGTTTAAACAAAAATCCTGTAATGTTAACTTCAGCTGGAAAAAAATTAATGATTTGTTTCTTCCCAGAAATATACATAATTCCTTGTACTCTTCTAAAAAGTCCTAAATCAATGACAAAACAATAAACATTATATGCATGACAAGCAACCCCAATACCAAACTGTGGTCTCTAAAAACCACTCCTGACTTAAAAAAAAATCTAATTAATTAATCTTATATTTAATTTAGTTAATTTTAATTCTAAATGTTTAGTGTTAGCTTTAACAAATATCTGAATTCATCCCCCAAAAGAGCTCTGGGACAGAAAAAGAAAAAGAAAAAAAAGAAAGAAAAAGCACAGAATGTGCCTTCTGTCTAAAAGAAATCCAGTATCAATGAGGTTGGGTCAAAAGTGTATAATACTAGCATGAAGAAGAATACTAGCATGAAGAAGTTCCAGGAGTTAATAACAACATCTGATAAAAGAGAGGATAGTCACAAACAAACAAAAAATCGTATTGCTTATCACTGGAAATCATAAGGGCATCAACTCCTTACTCCAAAGTGGGAATTAAAATGAAAAAACTAAGCAGTAATTCTACCTTCCCTATAACAAACCACACAATGCAACCAAATAGCCTCTAGTCAATAGGAAAGGTTCTTTTTACAGAATTCCATGGGGGAATGGGGGAAACAAAAGAATTGAAAAATCACCATCTTGCAAAATCATCAGAAGGAACGATGGGGAATTCTATAGTGGAAGGATCAAGGATCAAGGATTTAACCCCCTGAACAATTTTAGCATCCTTAAGAGTAAGTCAACTGGACAATATGTGCCTCCTGACATGTTACAATTAGAAGCCTACATTACCACATATGAAGTATTTTGCCAAAAATATTTTTATCTGAATTTAGTCCTAACTTCCAGTTTAGACACATAGAGGAGACAAAAGAATAAACTAAATGACAAAATAAGGAAGCAAAATATAGCATGAACTTCTCCAGGCCAAATGACAAGTTTCTTCCTTGGAGGAGCATAGAGGTGGGAAAGCAGAGAAGAGGGGGAGGAAGAAGACTCATCCAGTTTATAAGAGATATAACCATTCCCAAGAAAAAAATCTGTTTTAAAAACTGATAATAAATCTACATATCAATTTATGTAGGGAACATTACTGTCGATCCAAGATGGTATGAGGAACTCTTTTGCAGAGATAAGCAAACACTCTGTTTTGAGTGACAATCCGTTCTTCCTCCTCCTTTGTTAATCTATAGATATCCTTTTGCAAAGAAGCGATAGTCTCTTGTTGCTCCATTCGTTTTTTCTTATAGTGTTGACATTTTGCCTGTAAGAAAGTTTTCAAAAAAATATAATTATAATATGTACATGTAGGACATGGTGTCCTAACAATATTGTATAAAAAGCTGTCTTCACAGTTTCTATTGGGATGCTTCAGTTAAGAACTTCAAGAACTGTTTTTATTTTTATTTATTTATTTCTTAATTTTTTATTTTTTATAAACATATATTTTTATCCCCAGGGGTACAGGTCTGTGAATCGCCAGGTTTACACACTTCACAGCACTCACCAAAGCACATACCTTCCCCAATGTCCATAACCCCACCCCCCTTCTCCCAACCCCCTCTCCCCCCAGCAACCCTCAGTTTGTTTTGTGAGATTGAGAGTCACTTATGGTTTGTCTCCCTCCCAATCCCATCTTGTTCCATTGATTCTTCTCCTACCCACTTAAGCCTCCATGTTGCATCACCACTTCCTCATATCAGGGAGATCATAGGATAGTTGTCTTTCTCCACTTGACTTATTTCGCTAAGCATGATATGCTCTAGTTCTATCCATGTTGTTGCAAATGGCAAGATTTCATTTCTTTTGATGGCTGCATAGTATTCCATGGTGTATATATACCACATCTTCTTTATCCATTCAGCTGTTGATGGACATCTAGGTTCTTTCCATAGTTTGGCTATTGTGGACATTGCTGCTATAAACATTCGGGTGCACGTGCCCCTTCGGATCACTACGTTTGTATCTTTAGGGTAAATACCCAGTAGTGCAATTGCTGGGTCATAGCGCAGTTCTATTTTCATATTTATTTATTTTTTTAAAGATTTTATTTATTTGACAGACAGAGATCATAAGTAGGCAGAGAGGCAGGCACAGAGAGAGGAGGAAGCAGGCTCCCTGTATAGCGGGGCCTGATCCCAGGACCCTGAGATCATGACCCGAGCCGAAGGCAGAGGCTTTAACCCACTGAGCCACCCAGGTGCCCCAAGAACTGTTTTTAAATGGGTGCAAGCTCCAAGAACATTAATAAGCCATGAACACAAAAAATACAATGTAAAATAGGAAAAATTAGTTTATAATTAATCACATGCATTCAAGTTTTTATAATAAGTAAAGGAACTCCCTAAAACTGATATAATTTCGTGTATAGGTTTAGATGAAAATAATAATCAAGAAGGGATTTTAAGAATGTTAAAAAGAAACAAGATTAGAAACAAACTAAGGGGGCGCCTGGGTGGCTCAGTGGGTTAAGCCGCTGCCTTCGGCTCAGGTCATGATCTCAGGGTCCTGGGATTGAGTCCCATGTCGGGCTCTCTGCTCAGTGGGGAGCCTGCTTCTCTCTCTCTCTGCCTGCCTCTCTGTCTACTTGTGATCTCTCTGTCAAATAAATAAATAAATAAATCTTTTAAAAAAATAAATAAACAAACTAAGGGTTTCAGAGGGGAGAGGGGTTGGGGAATGGGGAAGCCAGATGATGGGTATTAAGAAGGGACCATGTGATGATGAGCACTGGGTATTATATGCAACTAATTAATTGCTGAACAGTACATCAAAAACTAATGATGTACTATATGCTGGCTAATGGAACCTAATTAAAAAAAAAAGAAGTATAACATAAAAGAGAAGAAAAAAGAAATCTGATTTAAAATTCAGATTCTTTTTTATTTTTTTTTAAATTTTATTTATTTATTTGAGAGAGAGAGAGAGACAGCAAGAGAAGAAGAGAAGTAACACAAGCAGGGGGAGTGGGAGAAGGAAAAGGAGACTTCTGGCCAAGCAGGGAGCCCACTGCGGAGCTCAATCCCAGAACCCTGGGATCATGACCTGAGCCGAAGGCAGAGGCTTTAACCCACTGAGCCACCCAGGCGCCCCTAAAATTCAGATTCTTAAGTGATCAATAATTCGGATTTCAGATGGCTTGATCAACTTAGGCAATCATGTAATATGGAAGACAGTAAACTCAGAGTAACTCCCTAATGAGGATTTATTATTAAGAAATAATATATACCCCAAGATTTATAAGGAATAAATTATATATTATATTCTAAATATATATTTACATATAAATTTACATATAACTTTATATTCCTTATATTAATATAAGGAATATAAATCTTGGACACTCTCTGGTCTTCAATGAAATATCACTGGCCTGGTGTTTCCTTTATTCCCTAGCTTCAATCCTTCAATGTCCCTTGAAAGCTCATTATCAAGAGCACCATCGTTGTTGTTGTTGTTGTTGTTTTAAAGATTTTTATTTATTTATTTGACAGAGAGAGATCACAAGTAGGCAGAGAGGCAGGCAGAGAGAGAGGACAGGAAGCAGGCTCCCTGCCAAGCAGAGAGCCCAATGCGGGGCTCGATCCCAGGACCCCGGGATCATGACCTGAGCCAAAGGAGAGGTTTAACCCACTGAGCCACCCAGGCACCCCCATCATTGTTGTTATTGATACACTTTTTATTAAGTTCAGTGAGAAACCCCATCCCCATCTAATCTCCATATAACTAAGACATATTATACTAAGTTATACTCCATATAACTAAGACATATTTTTAGAAGAGAATGCCTTGTCTAAGCACATGTTCACCTGCCCATAGTGACAAGTTACTGAGACTTAGATAACCACAAGGGGGAAAGGGGACTCGGCTTCTGATATCATAACAATTCCCAGTAACCAGTGATCATCTGCCTCAGCCCCAACTTGGAAGCCAGGTATTTGCTGTATAGCCAAGTGATGTGGGTCCCTGTTACACCTGTAACTATACATTAGCCATAAAACCAGAATAATTTAGTTTTTCAAGGTTGAAGGAATAAAAGCAATATACAAGAATCAACTGTATCTCTCCTAAATTATTCTATGAAGCCAACATTACCCTGATACCAACCCAGACAACACAATACAAAAGAACCATAAAACAATATCCCTTATAAACTCTAACGCAGATAATCCCTAACAAAATACTAGCAAACCAAATCCAGCAGCATATTAAAAGGACTGTACACCAGGACCAAGTGAGATTTATTCTTGGAATGCAAGAATGACTCAACATATGAAAAACAGGGGTGCCTGGGTGGTTCAGATGGTTAAACATTTGCCTCTGGCTCAAGTCATGATTTCTAGGTCCTGGGATCAATCCTCATGTCGGGCTCCCAGCTCAGCTGGAGTCTGCTTCTCCCTCTCCTTCTCCCCCTGTTGATTCTCTCTTTCAAATGAATAAATAAAATCTTTTTTTAAAAAAACTAAGAAAAATCTGTGTAGTACACATTAACAAAATGAAGAAAAAGCACATGATCATCTCAATTGATACAGAAAAAGCATGTGACAATATCCAATACCTTTCATGAAAAAATGCTCAACAAACTAGGAATAAAAGGAAACAATCTAAACATAATAAAAGCCATTTACAAACACAGTGAACCTCATACTCAGTAGAGAAAGACTGAAAGCTTTTTCTCTAAGATCAGAAACAAGGTAAAGATGCTTGCACTTGCTATTCCACATAGTACTGAAGTCCTAGTCAGACTAATCAGCCAAGAAAAAGAACTAAAAAGCATCCATTTCGGAAGGAAGTAAAATTATGTTTGCAGATGATATGGTCTTATATGCAGAAAATCTAAAATGTCCACAAACAAAAAACAAAGCAAAATAAAAAACGAAAACAAAAAACATCAACCAAAAAAGTGTGAGAACTAATGAATGAATTCAGCAAAGTAGCAGTATATGAAGCCAACACAGAAAAATGAATTGCATTTCTATACACTAACAATGAACAATCCAAAAGGGAAATTAAGAAAACAATTCCAGGGATGCCTGGGTGGCTCAAGCAGTTAAATGTCCAACTCTTGATTTCAGCTCAGGTCATGACCTCAGGGTTATGGGATCAAACCCCATGTTGGGCTCCATGCTTAACAAAAGTCTGCTTGAGATTCTCTCTCTCCCTCAGCCCCTACCCCCTTCACTCTCTCTCTCTCTCAAAATAAGTAAATAAATATTTTTTTTAATTGCATTTACAAAGCATCAAAAAGAATAAAATAGAAATAAAACAAGAAGTCAAGAGACTTATACACTGAAAATTATAAAAGGCTGCTGAAGGAAAGTAAGTAAGTCACAAATGAATGGAAAGACTCTCTGTTCACAGGCAGGAAGACTTAATATTGTTAAGAGGTCAATATTACCCAAAGTGATCTACAGATTCAATGAGACTCCTACCAAAATCCTAATGACTTTTTTTTGCGGACACAGAAAAATCTGTCCTAAAAACAATCTTGAAAAGGAACAAAGTTAAAGCTCTCACACTTCTGATTTCAAAGCTTACGACAGAACTACAGTAATCAAAACAGTGTGATACTGAAATAGACAGATGTATATACTAATGGAGTAGAATAGAGAGCCCCAAAATAATCCTGTGGATATATGATCACACTATTTTCATCAAGGATACGAAGACCATTCAATAAGAAAAGAACAGGCTTTGTTCAACAAATAATGTTGGAAAACCGGGTATCTACATGCAAAAGAATTAAGGTGGACCCTTATCTAACACCATATTACAAAAAATTAATTTAAAATAGATCAAAGAGGGGCGCCTGGGTGGCTCAGCGGGTTAAGCCTCTGCCTTCAGCTCAGGTCATGATCCCAGGGTCCTGGGATCGAGCCCCACATCGGGCTCTCTGCTCCATGGGGAGCCTGCTTCCTCCTCTTTCTCTCTGCCTGCTTCTCTCCTTACTTGTGATTTCTGTCTGTCAAATAAATAAATAAAATCTTTAAAAAAATAAAATAAAATGGATCAAAGATCTAAATATATGAAATAAAACTTGAAAACTCTTAGAAGAAAGCAGAAGACAACAGCTTCAGGACACTGGATTTAGCAATCATTTCTTGGATAGGACAAAAAAAGCATAAGCAAGAGAAAAAAAAAATAGACAAACTGGACTTCATCCAAATTTAAAACATTTGTGCATTAAAGGACACAATCAACAGAGTAAAAGGACAACCCATGGTAAGAGAGAAACTATTTTCAAATAATATATATGATAAGGGGTCAATATCCAGAATAAAGAACTCTGAAACAAAATCCAATTGAAAAAATCCAATTGAAAAACAAGGAAAGGGGGGTGCCTGGGTGGCTCAGTGGGTTAAAGCCTCTGCCTTCGGCTCGAGTCATGATCTCAGGGTCCTGGGATCGAGCCCCACATCGGGCTCTCTGCTCAGCAGGGAGCCTGCTTCCTCCCTCTCTCTGCCTGCCTCTCTGCCTGCTTGTGATCTCTGTCTGTCAAATAAATAAATAAATAATTCTTTAAAAACAAACAAACAAGGAAAGGACTTGCATAGACATTTCTCTAAAGAACATACACAAATGACCAATAAGCACCTGAAAAGAATGCTCAACATCACTATCAGAAAGATGCAAATCAAAACCAGAATGAGGGGTGCCTGGGCAGCTCAGTGGGTTAAAGCCTCTGCCTCCGGTTCAGGTCATGATTCCAGGGTCCTGGGATTGGGCCCTGCATCTGGCTCTCAGCTCAGCAGGGAACCTGCTTCCTCCTCTCTCTTTGCCTGCCTCTCTGCTTACCTGTGATCTCCGTCTGTCAAATAAATAAATAAATAAATGAAATCTTCAAAAAAAAAAAAAAAAAAAAAAAACCACACCAGAATGAAATAACTCTTCACACCCATTAGGACTATTACTATTGAAAACACAACAAAATAAAAAATAACAAGTGTTGGTAAGGATGTGGAGAAACTGAAACTTTAGTACATTGCTAGTGGAAATGTCAAATGGTGCAGCAACTCCAGAGAATATACTGCAGTTCCTCAAAAAAAAAATTAAACATAAAATTACCATATGACCAACAAATTCCACTTCGGATATACCAAAAGAACTGAAACCAGGGACTTGAATAGCCATTTGTATACACATGTTCATAGCAGTTCTATTCACAATAGCCAAAGGTGAAAACAATCTAAGTGTCTATTGATGGATGAATGGATAAACGAGATGTGGCATATGTACACAAAATAATGTTATTTGGCTTTAAAAAGAAAGGAAATTCCAACACATGCTACAACATGGATAAATATTGAAGACATTTTGCTAAAATGAAATAAGTCAGTCACAGGAGGACAAATATTGTATGATTCCACTTATATGAGACAAGGTATCTACAATAGTCAAATAACAAGACAGAAAGTAGAATGGTAGTTGCCAAGAGTTGCAGAGAGCAAAGAATGAAGAGTTACTGTTTAAAGAGGATGGAGTTTCAGTTTGGGAAGATGAAAAAAGTTCTGTTGATGGATGGTAAGGACAGATGCACAACATGAATGCACTTAATGCCACTGAAGAGTATACTTTTAAATGGTAAAGTTTATGTTAAGTATAATTTACAATAGAAAAAGGGGGAAATTCAATTTCTCTGTATATACTAGCAATGAACAGTAAGAAATTAAACAAAATTAAAGTATCTGGCTTCAGGTGAAAGAGCGTGTGACTCTTGATCTAGGGGTCATGAGTTTGAACCCCACAGTGAGTGTAGCAATTAATTAAAAATAAAATCTTTGGGGCGCCTGAGTGGCTCAGTGGATTAAGCCACTGCCTTCAGCTCAGGTCATGATTTCGGGGTCCTGGGATCGAGCCCCGCATTGGGCTCTCTGCTCCATGGGGAGCCTGCTTCCCCCTCTCTCTCTGCCTGCCTCTCTGCCTACTTGTGATCTCTCTGTCAAATAAATAAATAAAATCTTAAAAAAAAAAATCTTTAGGGTGCCTGGGTGGCTCAGTCAGTTAAGTGTCTACCTTCAGCTCAGGTCATGACCCCAGGATCCAGGTTCCGAATCCTGCATCCGGCTCCCAGTTACTGGGGAGTCTGCTTCTCCCTCGACCCCTCCCCACTGCTCATGATCTCTGTCTCAAATAAAATCTTTTAAAAATTAACTAACTAAAATAAACTAAAAATCTTTAGAGGCACCTAAGTGGTTCTGTCAGTTAAGCATCTGCCTTCAGCTCAAGTCATGATCCCAAGGTCCTGGGATTAAGCCCCATTTGGGGTCCCTGCGGGGGAGTCTGCCTCTCCCTATCCCTCTGCCACTCCCCTTGCTTGTGCTCTCTCGCTCTCCCTCTCTCTCAAATAAATATTTGAAAAAAATCTTAAAAAATTAAATAGAAAGTACAATCATTTACAATACTATTAAAATACTGAATACTTAAGAGATAAATCTGTTAAAGCATGTGAAAGACCAGCATACTCCAAATTACAAAACACTACTAGGAGGAGGCACCTGGGTGGCTCAGTCTGTTAAGCATCTGATCTTGATCTCAGCCCAAGTCTTGATCTCAGGGTCCTAAGGTTAAACCTTGTGTAAGGCTTAAAACAACAACAATAAAACTAACAAACAAAAACCATTGCTGAGAGAAATTAAAGGCCTAAACAAATAGAAATATCATGCTCATGGATCACAACATTCAATATTGTTAAAATGCCATTCTCCCAAATGGGTCTATGTACTCAATAAAATCCCAGCAGGCTTTTTTTGTAGAAATCAACAAGCTAATTAGAAAATTCACACAGAAATGTAAAAGACCTAAAATAGCCAAAACAACATTGACAAAGAAAAATGTAAAAGACTTACAGTGCCTGCTTACAAGGTTAACAGTAATCAAAACAGTGTGGTACTTCCATAAAGACAGATACATTTATCAGTGAAACAGAACCGCGTACAGAAATAGACCCACACATACAAAAACTGATTTTCACCGAAAGTACAAAGCAATCTGGTAGAGAAAGGATACTCTTTTTAACAAATGGTGATAGGACAACTGGATACTGTGAGCTTGGGCTAGGCACCACATTTTTAGATACAAACCAAAACCATGATCTATTAAAAAAAACTGATAGACTGAACTTTATCAAATTTAAGAACTTAAGCTCCTTGAAGAATACTGAAAAACTGAAGACAAGTCACACGCAGTTTCTTAAAAAGTTAAATATATATTTATCATACATTCAGCAATTACAGCCTTAGGTATCTACTGAGGAGAAATGAAAGCATATGTTCACAGAAAGAGTAGAACACAGATGTTAATAAGTTTTATATGTAATAGTCAAAAACTGGAAACAACTCAAAAGTACACTAAGAGGTAAATATACTATGGTATATCAATACAATGGAATACTTACCAGTAATAAGACAGTATTAACCAACGATACATCCAGCAATATGAATGAATCTTGAAATAATTATGCTGAGTGAAAGAGGACTAGATACTGATTTTGACAGAGTAGGCAGTTAGCTAGATAAGAGCTGGAGGCAAGGATGGTGGTGAGCAATAGCTGCCCACCTCCCAGGGCTATCAGATCAAGAATAGCAGGCGCAGAGCATGTGTTCTCCTTTCCAGCCTGTGTCCTACAATAACCTACATCATCTTCCTTATATTTACACTGTGGTTTCGACTCCTCCCTTCCCATGGGGAAAGATGGCCATGACAGTTCTGGCCAGAACGTTGTGAGACCAAGAACTCCCCCTCTCTACCAGCAGGAGTCCCTTAGATGACTGGAAACAACCTCAGAGACCACTGTAGCGATGCAAACATAAAAAGAAAAGACACCCCTAACTCCAGTGTAGTCGCCATCTCTGGGCCTGCCCACTCACCCATCTTGAGAGTGTACTGCCCTTAATAAACTGCTTTGTACTTGATACTTTCCTCTTTTATTGGAGTGTGGATTCTCATATAAATCTTTCACGGGGAATTTAAGAACCAAGACCTCCATTCACACAATACAGAATCTCCCACCAGTAACAATAGCCTGTGCCAAATAAATTGTCCTTTTCCTTCCCGTATCTCTCTTTCCTCCCTACTTTCAGTACTTATGAGACAGTCATATATTCTGAATGTCTTGCTGACTTTAAAAAGTTTTAGGTCTATTTTTTCAATTGGCCCCAAGAAACATTGTCTTATGGTTTGGTGTATTATTTCAGAAAGCTAATCTGAATAGAATGCTAATAATACCAAAAGTCATTTATGACACATGGGACTACTTGATGGAAAAATACAAGTCCTCCCTTACCAATGAACCTTCAAGTATCAGTTCTTTGCAGTGCCTGTCACACTGGTAAATTCATACATCTTGTGTTTCAATAATTTAACTTTGTAATTATTTATATATCAACCTCCTTGAAGAGACAAATAGATATCTTCCTAGAAAAATAGCACTTGTATCCTCCACCTCAACTCCCTCTGTCAACCAAGGACCCAGCACCTTTACAGCTCCTGATGGCTGCCTTCTCATATCAATAAGTTGATGTGTTAAATGGTCTTGGATTTCCATATGCCCTCTATCTAAGAGAAAGGTCAAAATAAAATTCATATATAAATATTTCCAAAATATTTCCACCCTCCTTTAGATAGACTTTATAATTGTATAATGTTCCACTGATGAGGAAAACTACCTAACAAAGCCAACCTAAAAACACAGTATTTTAATGGTTGAGGATTTTGTTTACTGATAAGTAATAAAAACAGATTTGGCTGTCTTTTCTAGAGTTATGATCAACAGCAGCAGCTCTAGCACTGTGTACCCCAAGCTGGCAGCCTAAATGAGGGTAGAACAGCAACTGCCTCTGTCCTCATACCAGCACTCCCTGTGGTCTCTGACTGATTCTCTCTGACCCTGGGATGTGATATTACTCATCTGATCCTTTCAATGTTGCCAGCATAAACTGAACAGACATCTAGACCTGGCCTGATGACTACTGGTTCCTTTTAGGTAGCCTAACTCCCTGTGTGCTAGGTAAATACACTTTTGTGCCAACAAAACAGCTTTAAGGATTTGATGTTCATTAAGATATAATATTTTTAAGGATCTGTAATAACTCATACAACTAAACATTCGTTATCACTACAAAACATTTATTTTCTTCTAATTCTAACAAATTCCCATGTCGTAAAATAAGTTTTTTAAAATTAGAAAACAAAGCATTCAGTGTTACCATATTGATATTTATATAAAAAGAAAAGTAGCCAAACAACTTATAATTACAAAGGATATTCCATAAAAATGTTATGTAAATTTAATTCAATAACCCAAATATTTGAGCATTGACTATTGATAATAAAACAGGCTCTCTTAGCCTAAACAAGATAGACAAAAATATTTGCCTTCATGGAGCTTACATTCTAACAAGGGAGATACATAAACAAAACTAATAAATGATACAGTATGTTAGGATGTTGGATGATAGTAAGAACTATAGGTAAAATTTAAATCGGGGAAGGCACGATGATGTGTGGGGGATGGAACTGGTAATGGTAAGTAAAGTACTCAAGAAAGCAATCCCTGAGAGATGGTGACATCCAAGAAAGGAGAGAACAAGTCATGCAGTTAAGTAGGAAAAAGCATGCAGTGCAAAGGAAAAAGAAAGAACAAAATGTACAAAGGCCCTGAGATGAGAATTCTGTTCAAGGGAAATATTCAAGGATGAGCAAGAACATGAGGCAACTGGGTGGCTTAGTGGGTTAAGTGACAGACTCTTGATTTCAGCTCAGGTCATAATCTCAAGGTTGTGAGATTGAGCCCTGCATTGGGCTCCATGCCGAGCATGGAGCATGGAGCCTGCTTACGATTCACTCCCCGACCCCTCTCACAACTGCTCACACCCATGCACACATGCGCTCTCTCTTTAAAAAAAAAAAAAAGAGCAAGAATGTCAGTGTGACTGGAGTAGAATAAGCAAGGAGTAAACTAGATGAAATTTGAAGGTAACAGGAAGCCAAATCATGTAGGACGTTAGAGGCCATGGCAAGACTTTTTGATTTTTGTCTAAAGAGGAAGGAAAGACACTAGAGGTTTCTGAGCTACTATGTTTTCAGCTTAGCAAAAAAGGCAAGGATGGAAACAGGGAGACCAACACATAGGTAGGAGAGAAATGAAGGTGACCTGGACTGGAGTGAAGACTAAAAAAATAAGTTTGGGCAAGAAATTCAGGAACTCCATTTTACATGTAAAGTTCAGGATACCCATTAGACATTCAGTAGAAATATTAAATAGGTGCAAGTTATCAATCTGGAATTAGGGAAGATGCCTGGACTACAGATTAAAAATTATAAATGAATTTATGTTATGCATTAGACTGAATATCATCAAGAGAGTCAGAATATATAAGAAAGAGAAAAGTCTAAGGAGTACTGGGGAATCCCAGTACTAGCTGGATAGGAAGATAAGAACCAGCAAAGGAATTAAAGAATGACCAGTGGGGTTAGAGGAAAACCAGAAGAGAGGATATTCTGGAAACAAACAAAGAATTTTAAGAAGGCAACACTGATAGGTCAATAAGATAAAGACGACTGAATTAAGCAACATAGAAGTCACCTGTGACCTTAATAAGTTGCTTTAGTACTATCATCTATGAAAACACTTAAATCAATACCTGTAACGCTCTACACTCCTTTTGAAGGTCTTCTATTATATTCTGTTGCTGGCAAACCCTATTTAGGGATTCATCCTCCAGTTCATCAATTTTGGACTTCACACTCTCCATAATTTGTTCCAAGTCATTAGCTCGTTGTTCATGATCGGCTGCTCGGCTTTGTTCTAACTGAAGTTCATTTCTAATAACAGACACACAAATGCTTCCCTTAATAATAAAAATAAATCACATCAACAAACACACCCATCTAACAACATTGAATTTCTAAAATTTCTTTGCATTCTTAAAATTTCCATCATATAGCACAAAACAACAGGAGAAATATAGGGCACCATTACATATCTAACCTAAGCTATTACTATAAGATTTACCTAGTAAAAATATTTTTTAACTTAATATTTAATTAAAATAGAAAAATTTTTTAAATTTTTTAAAATTAAGATAAAAAAATCAAAAATTATTTTCAAGGCAATTATTCTAGAATGCATACTACTTATACAAAAGCAATTCAAAAGAGAATTCTTTCTATTTTCTTACTTAAGCTGCTGATTAGTTTCTATGAGTTCCTGGATCATGTTCTGTTGGCGTGTTGTTTCTTCCACCAATGTTTTCAAATTCTGCCTCATCCTTTGTGATGACTGTTTGTCAAAAACGATGAGATCTATATTTTTGGAATATAACACAGATGGTAAAAATAAAAGGCAAAAAATGTTTAAGATTTAAAAGCTTTAATGAAATCTTGCCATTTACAACATGGATGGAACTAGAGGGTATTAGGCTAAGCAAAGTAAGTCAATCAGAGAAAGACAATTCATATGACCTCTCTGATGTGAGGAATTTGAGAGGCAGGGCAGAGGTTCATAGGGGAAGGGAGGGAAAAATTAAACAAGATGGGACCAAGGAGGAAGACAAACCACTAGAGACTCTTAAACTCGGGAAACAAACTGAGGGTTACTGGGGAATGGAGGAGAGGGATAGGGTGGCTGGGTGATGGACACTAGGGAGGGTTTGTGCTATGGTGAGCACTGTGAATTGTGTCAGACTGATGAATCACAGACCTGTACCCCTGGGGCAAATACTACATTATATGTTAATTTAAAAAAAGAAAAGATAAAAAGTTTTAAAAGGAAAAAGAGATTTTTTACCATAATGAGAAAGAATAGGCTCTAGTGAGAATAGGAATATCAAGAATAGGATCTGGTTACCTTTAAGATCAGTTCCTTTGACTAGAGATAAAGGTGCTAAGCCATGCCTCATCAACAGCATATTTATACTTTCCCATTCTGCTTCTTCCCGCTGTAATTATAAGGAGCAAGAAAAGGATTAACTTTAACATGTAAAGAGAAGAAACACCCTCTTGAATATAATTTCATTGTTTTCAGAATAATGGAAAATTTTCCCCAAAGGTTTGTAATATGAATTTTTATGCACATATAATTATTAAAATTAAAACAAATTTCTAACAAAATTAGCAGTCCAAAAGAATGCAAATAAGCACAAATAATTATATTACAGAATTCCATACTCATACATACATACGGTCTTAATGGATAAATTAAATCAAAAACACCAATCAAAAACCAATCAGTGAACCAAACAGACCTTAGTTTTTCTTTTTTTAACTGAATCACACCAAGCCCTACTCAAAAGAAATAGCTGCAGGGTCCCTGGGTGGCTCAGTCAGTTAAGCATCCGACTTCAGGTCAGGTCATGATCTCAGAATCATGGGATAGAACTCCACACAGAGCTTCTCCCTTTCCTTCTAACCCTATTCCTGTTCCTGTGTGTACTCTCATTTTCTCTCTGAAATAAGTAAGATCTTAAAAAAAGTTTGACCAAGGTTTAAAAAAAGAAAGAGAGAAAGAAACACCTGCATATTAGGTCATGTTAACTGAACAGTCAATAAATGCAAGTCACTCAAAAACAAGTATCACTTAATGAGCAGGGTCACAAAAAAAAAAAAAAAAAAAAAAAAAAAATCAAAACATCTGAATGGTCAAAACCAATGATGCAGACAAGGTCCAACTATAAAAAGGAGTCTGTCCATCTAGGTAACTGATTCTAATAGAATCCCTCTGAGAGACTCTCCCAAGTTTGCATCTCTGATTCTAAATAAGTACTTATACCATAAACCTGAGAGGGGAATCCTAACTCTCTAGATTAATAAATAAATAAATAAAATTAAATCCATGATAATAGTTTATAAGTCGTTTAATGATCAATTTGAAATCACTGTGTGAAGTAACTTACTTTTTAAGTTATTAAAGTATATTTGAAAAGGTAATTTGAGTGAATTTTCAATCAAAGTGCTTGAAAAATAAAATTTACACAATAGTTTTCACTAGTGATCTATAGTATTAAATACTGTAATACCTTTAAGATTAATAATTTAGGTAACAGACAAAGTATATATAAAAGTGTTACAAAGTACATATAAAAGTATTACTCTCCACATCCAAATGCCCCTAAACATCAAAGAATCTCTCAAGACAAGAAAGAAACAAATTACCCTCATCACAGCACTATTACTAACAGCGCCTAATCTTTCCTTTTGACTGCTGAGTTTCT
The DNA here is from genome assembly GCF_022355385.1 of Mustela nigripes. NCBI lineage: Eukaryota > Metazoa > Chordata > Mammalia > Carnivora > Mustelidae > Mustela > Mustela nigripes. The sequence goes on from NC_081558.1 coordinate 94,829,047, forward strand.
TCACCTTCTTTATCCTTTCCACACTTCTCCTCCCTCCTACACTCTTTGCCCTTACTTATGTTGTAGGTCTTCTGGTCACAAAGATTCATGACTCAGAATTAAAATTATTGAAGATAACTGGTTTTGGAGCCAAATGTGTGGACATCTCAATGTTAGTCTATTATGACTCATAAAAACCAAGTACTCTGTAAATAATGCTACATATTCTGAATGATCAAATGACATAAATGTATATTGTTCTCTAATAACTCTCTTAAGAATAATGTAACTGTTTGAAAATTCTGAAAAGCCAATAACGGTCTTTTCTAAAGTATGTGTTACAGAACACTAATTAAATGTTCATGAGACTAATGTTAAATAAACAGGAAATACTGTATGCTAAAACCTATTTGTGAAGTCTGAGAATGATGAAATCATTAGATAATCTTTAACCCAAGATTTCCCAAAAATTATTTTACTAAAGAATCCTTTAAGATTTTTCATATACGTAGATATAATATTCTTTGACACATACTTCAAGAAACACTGGCTTCAAATATTTTACATTTACCTGTTTTTCCATCATGAGTGTGTTTGATGATTTACTGGACTCCTAGGCTTTAGGGGCTGCTGGAGATAATAGTATCTTTTGTAAAATTGGAAGAAGTAGTTTGGCAAGAAAAAATATTCACGTTGCCTAAATGAAAAAAGAAAAAGTGCAATAGGTGTTAAGGGAAATTATATTTAAAGGAACCTGTAACTAGGGGCACCTGGGTGGCTCAGTTGTTAAAAGAACCTATTAGCTATTCGGCAATTTAAGCCATTCTTGTGTCTCCTGTGCCAAAATTTGTATGACTTCTTAGCTGATTTTAAGAATGATTAGAATAAACTCTATCTTAGTTCTCCTCTACAAATAAAACATTATGGGTTTTACACACACACACACACACACAAAGAGAGAGAGAGAGAGAGAGAACTATTTGTTTGACTGGATAATGATCTTCTCAGGATTAGTAAGAAAAGTAGGCGGCCTCCTGGCTGCCAGGTCAGTGTTTGCTCCAAAGCATCCTTCTCCTTCTTATGCTTCAGATAGCAAAATCCAACTAAACAATTTACTATTCACCCTTAAGTCTGGCCTACGGGATGTAGTCTTTCCACTTTATTTTCAGAAAAACCTAATAACATGTTACAAAGTCTCAAATTTTGCCACTTTTGTACTTGATATCATACTATCTCTCCTTTAAGCTTTGGTCTCTTTCAACAACTCAGTCACACACAATGTTAAACCCTCCTGCTTTTACAACTCTTTCAGCTAGTTTTAACTTTTCATTAGAGAAATTTTCAGAAATACACAAAAATAGAGAAAGAATATAATAAACCCATGAATACAGCTCCAACATTCTTTCATTCTTATTTCTTCTTCATTTCTAATGTATACTGTATATTTTATGCTAACTTCTCTTTATAATAATTTCTAATGTATACTGTATAATTTCAAATACAAATTCTTTTTCAACACAGTTTTAATACCATTATCACATCAAATAAAACCAATAATTTCTTACTACCACTTATTACCTAGCCCAAGTTCTATTCCCCACCAAATGTTCTAAAAATGTCTTTTTATTTTTTTTCCAAATCAGGATCCAGAAGTCCACATGTGGCACTCTAAAATTTCTTCTAATCTATAGCAGTGCCACTCCCTCTTTTTTGGTTGAAAAAATAGGTCATCAGTCTCGCAAAACTCCCCTTATTTCATATTTGGCTTACTGTATCCTTGTCTTTTAACCTATTTCTCCATCCCCTATATTTCTTGTAAACTGGTTACATCTAGAGGCTTTATTAGATTCAGATTCAGTATTTTCTGGCAAAAATACTTCAGAGGTGGTGCTGTGTTCATTTTATTTTAACACCATCAAAAGTCAGCCATAATTTTAAAGATTTTTTGTTTTGTTTAGTTTTGTTAGAGAGAGAGGTAGGCAGAGAGAGAAGCAGGCTCTTTGCTGAGCCAGGAGCCTGTTGTGGGACTCAATCCAAGGATCCTGGGATGCTGACCTTAGACAAAGGCAGACGCTTAACCAACTGAGCCACCCAGGTGTCCCAAGAGTCAGCCAGAATTTTAAAGTGGGAAGAATACATCCTTGTAGACCAGACATAATGGTGGTTGATATCCCCAAAGAGTGTGGAGCCACATAATCTGACAATCTCCCTAACTACCACAATGGACCTCTTTCAAATCATCAAAATGTCGTCTTTCCAGATTCAAGGCCTGGCCACTCTTATCCTATTCTTCACTTAGTTAACTCATACTTGACCTTAAGATCCTGACTCAGATTTCTTTCTTCGGGAAAAACTTCCCTAATCCCATGACCAGATCAGGTCCTCGTGTTATATGTTCTTGTAGCACTATAAAGAATAAAGTATAGAGGTTTAGCATTCGGTGTCAGATGGCCAGAGTGACTAACAGCTTAACTATGTAACTAGATGACATTGACAAACTCATTAACCTCTTTGAGCATTGATTTTTTCATCTGTAAAGAAGGAACACAGTAATGCTTATATCTCATAGGTTAAATTAAGTCATACAACATATAGAAAGTCCTTAGAGTGAGATACCTGGCATATAGAAACTTATAGATAAGTGGCAGTTGCTATATAAAAAGTATGCTAAACAAAATGGATCTTAATCATACAATCATATATTAGCTTAGATGTTTTCTACAAATTAATCAGACAATCACCTCATACATCTGTTTTACATAAACATGTCTAGGTAAGACTAAATTCTATGAAATGGTAATGGTGGAGTAAGCAGCTCTGTCTCCAAAGGCAACTAAGAAAGCTGAATAAAGTACATTAAATTCAGGGAGCTTGGTTGCTCACGCAGTAGTGCACGCAGCTCTTTATCTCAGGGTCATGAGTTAGAGCCCCCTCTTGGGGGCAGAGGTTACTTTCAAAAACAAACAAAAAACATTAAACTATTTTTCTTACAAGCATTAAAGAACTAACACAATACTAAGGAAGTACCGGGCAAAAAAATCAAGGAGATAGGAACCCATTATTTCCCTAAAGGCATTTGGCAATCCAAAGAAAGAGCTATGAAAATCCCATCCCCCAAACATTTAAAATTGTTAACTGTAAAGACTACAATGTTCAGGATAAGAGTTAACTAGAAGCAAACTGTCCATACCATGAACTGAAACTGGTTCCTCTCCTGAGTCATTTCAGTATCTCAAGAAGATACCAAATTAAAAACTATTTCAGGAGCGCCTGGGTGGCTCAGTGGGTTAAGCCTCTGCCTTCGGCTCAGGTCATGATCTGAGAGTCCTGGGATCGAGCCCCACATCAGGCTCTCTGCTCAGCAGGGAGCCTGCTTCCCTCTCTCTGCCTGCCTCTCTGCCTACTTGTGATCTCTCTATCAAATAAATAAATAAAATCTTAAAAAAAAAATGCTTTCATGGGGCACCTGGTACCTCATTTGGTTAGCATCTGCCTTCAGCTCAGGTTGTGACCTCAGGGTCCTGGGATCAAACCCCACTTTGGGCTCCCTGCTCAATAGGAAGTCTGCTTCTCCCTCTCTCTGCCCCCCCACTCCTGCTCATGCTTGCTCTCTAAAACATAAAATTTTTTTTAAGTTTTTTTTTAATTCTTTACTTTTTATAAACATATATTTTTATCCCCAGGGATACAGGTCTGTGAATCGCCAGGTTTACACACTTCACAGCACTCACCAAAACACATACCCTCCCCAATGTCCATAACCAAACATAAAATCTTTTTTAAAAAAGTTTTTAAAGAAAAATAGTGCTTCCATGTACCTGGCAGAAGCAAATGAAATCTTCTCTGGAAAAGGGCCTTAAAATATCCCCACCAGAAAATGTTTCAAATACAACATCCAGCAAATAGTCAAAGATAACCAAGGCATACAGGAAATAAGACATAAAGAGACAGAAACAACAGTCAAAAGAAACCAACTAAGAAAGAAGGACTTCTGATACTGCAGTTATTAGGCAGAGACAATAAAACAATTATGCTGACAATGTTCCAAGAAATAAAAATCAAAGCTTGAAACTTTACTAGAGAACTGTAAACTGAAAAAGAAACAGAACAGGGCACCTGGGTGGCTCAGCTGGTTAAGAGACTGCCTTCAGCTCAGGTCATGATCCCGAAGTCCCAGGACCAACTCCCACATCAGGCTCACAGCTCTGCAGGGGAGTCTGTTTCTCCCTCTGACCTTCTCCCCTCTCATGCTCTCTCTCTCTTTCGAATAAAGAAGTAAATAAAATCTTAAAAAAGAAAAGAAAAGAAACAAAAAGATTTGAAAAAGAATAAAAATTTAGAACAAAAATTACAATAGCTGAAAGTAAGATCTCAAATCACAGGCTTAAAGTAGATAAGAAAGCAGAAGAGAAAATTAAACAAATAAATGAAAGGAACGTAGAACAGACTCCATCTTTTTAGTTCTCTATGCTACATTCAGGAAAACACAGCAGACATTCTACTTCAAATGGAGAGGATACATAAATAATTGCCATCCAAGAAATAGAGAAAAAATGAAGAAGCAGGATTTGAAGATATAATGGCAAAGAAATTTTGAGAGCCAGTGAAAGACATAAATCCACCAATTATAGAAGCCCAGCAAACTGCAAACAAAACAGAGAAAAAAAAAATCACACCTAGGCACATAATATTAAAGTACAGAAAAACAAAGACAGAAAAGCTCAAAAGGAATTACAGAAAAAAAAATCATCTTCAAGGAGTGACAACTGAAATGTCAGCTAAATTCTTAGCAGTAGTAATGCAAACTAATAGTGAACTAATATATTCGATGTGCTGAAAGAAAATAATTGCCAATCTAAAATTCTAAATCTAGTGAAAATATCCACTAATAATGAGGACATAGGACATTTTCAAGCAAACAAAACAAATCTGACAGAACTAGTCTATAAAAAATTCTAAAGGAGATGCTTCATGCAAAAGATTGCTTGATTAAAAAGACAAAAATGCAGAAAGGAATAAAGAGCAAAGAAATGAATACTGCAAAGAAACACTGACTACATAAAATAAGCTCTTATGAAGATTTAAAAATATACCTAAGGGGCACCTGGGTGGCTCAGTCAGTTAAGCATCTGTCTTCAGCTCGGGTCATGATCCTCGGGTCAGATCCTAGGATTCTGGGATTGAGTCCCACATCAGACTCCCTACGTGACAGGGAGTCTGCTTCTCTCTCTCCCTCGGCCCCTCCTCCCTCTTGTGCTCCCTCCTCTCTCTCTCACCCTCTCTCAAATAAATAAAAACCTTTAAAAAATAAATAAAAGTAAAACATAGCTAAAATGAACAATAATAAAATGTATTAGCTGGGAGTAGGGCAAATAGAATACCAATGTTCCAATTTTGTTTATAATTCAGGAGGAAGATAAAGGCATCTTTTAATATCAGTATTTTGCAAATTAAGGATGCTTAAGAATTTCTGAAACAGCCACTGAAGAACAGAACTCGAATGTATAATACAAAGGGGGGAAAAAAAAGGAACCATGAGGATGAATGAAAATAAATCTAAAGGGAAGAAACAGAGAACAAATGGAACAAAAATACAGATTTAAACTCACATCTGTAATCATATTAAATGTAAATAGATTAAATGCTCCAGTTAAAAGAGAAAGACTATCAAGCTGGATTAAAAAAAAAAAGTCAAACTATATGATTTTGAAGGAAAAAAGACAACTAAAATATTTAAAAGCCATATACAATATGAACATACAAAATGGTAAAGATAAAGAATAAAGAAAGGATTGATGACATGGTAATAGCAAAGTTTTTTAAATCTCTGAATCCCTGTATTAAAACAAAACAACTAGGTATCAAAGAAAAAACCCCCAAAACAGTTTTTGTATCAAAACATAGTGACATAAATTGTCCCCCACAAACATTAAAATAGAAGTGGGTGGACACAAATCACTAAGGCTGCAAGAACTACAAGGTGTCAGCATCTGTGTAAGAAAACAAGAAAAAGCAACAGGCAGTATTTAACAGTCATAAAAACAGGAGGATTCCCAAATCATTAGTATTCACTAATATTCACTATTGCACTAATATGAAAACAGGTGAATCTGGAAGGGGTTTTACACTTGTGCCATAAGGACTATAGTTGTTAGAGTCCTATGAACACTCAAAATTGACATGTAAGAACTCCATGACAGGGCCCACAGTTAGAAGACACTTCTGAGAATGGAACCAAAATTGAGCAAGACAGGAACAAGAGAGAGGAAGGGGAAAATTGAGACCAAAGTGGGTTGGGTAACAGACCCAAGAAATCTCAGAAAACAAACTGCCATATTTTTTAACACTACACAGAAGCAGCAGAAGAGGGAAGTCTGAGAAATCAGAATGGCTTTCCTGAATTCTGTCCCACTGTAAAAGTCCAAGAAGAGAGAATTCTGGGAAGACTACAGAGTAAAGAGTACCAGGAATTTGTCTCTGCACCTAGACACCAATTGCACTGGCAGAATCTATCTCAAGTAAGTATTTTAGAACTCTGTGGAGTCTACTGAGGTTTGCAAATTCCAGGGAAAACTAGAATGACAATTTGTGGTTAATTACAATTTTAGCTCTGAGCACAGTAAGATCCATTCCCCACCCCCATTCCCAAAACTGGCAGCTGTTCACAGCATACCAGGAGCAGCTTGCCCCCAGGTCATGTAGGGTAAACAAGAAGAACCCTTTGCTCCAAATATCAGGGTTCTGTGATCTGATCAGTGATTATTACTTCTAACTTCAGAGAAGAAAAGAAGCTAAGTGACTTCCAGGAAATTTAAAGGGCCATTGTCCTTTTCTTTTCCTCTTCATTGTTCTGTCTTCACCCTTTTTGGGAGTCAGACACTGAAGACTACACATTTAAAGGCAAAGGCACATTTGGGAAACTATAATGTCAGGGCACATGCTAAGGGAAGGGTACAGGCTGAAAAAAACCTGAGAAAACCTTAAGTTTACACCTCAGGTTGATCCTTGGCACAGATACAGACTACAACAATCAAAAAACAAAAACAAAATCCAGCAAACACTGGTGAAGGAGAAGAATCTGATTTTCAGAAATTACCACATTATTAAATTCAAATGTCCAGTTTCCAACAAAAAAGTAACAAACATGAAAAGCATCAGGAAATTATGGCCCATTTAAAGGAAAAAAAAATTAACAGAAACTATCCATGGGGAAGAAAGGGTGGGGGGGGAGACTTGATGGCAGATCTACTAGACAAAGACTTTAAAACAACCATCTTAAAAAAACTAAAGGAAGATGTGAAAACAAACAATATATGAACAAAATGGAAATCTCAATAAAGATAAGAAAAACCTAAAAAAAAATAAAAAAGAAGGGCACCTAGCCAGCTCAGTCAGTTGAGCATCCAATTCTCGGTTTTGCCTCGTGATCTCATGGGCCATGGGACTGAGCCCTGTGTCAAGCTCCCCACTCAGTGGAGTGTCTGTTTAAAAGATTCTCTTCCTCTGCCCCTCCCCCCACTCTTAAACTCTCTCTCTCTAAAATAAATAAATAAAAGTCTTTTTCAAAAAATAAGGGAAGGAAAGGAAAAATAAAGTAAGATAAAAACAGAGAGGGAGGAAAACCATAGGAGATTCTTAACTATAGGAAGCAAACTGAGCGTTCCTGGATGGGAGGTGGGTAGGGGGATGGAGTAACTGGGTGATGCCCATGAAGGAGGGCACTTGATGTAATGAGCACAACTTGATGCAACGTAACTGATGAATCATTAAATTCTCCCCTAAAACTAGTAACACACTGTATGTTAACTAAGTTGAATTTAAATTTTAAAAAAATTTTTAAAGGAAAATATTGTTTTAAAGGAAAAGAGGAGCACCTGGGTGGCTCAGTGGTTTGAAGCCTCTGCCTTCAGCTCAGGTCATGATCCCAAGGTCCTGGGATCGAGCCCCGCATCGGGCTCTCTGCTCAGAAGGAAGTCTGCTTCTCCCCCTCAACCTCTTCCTACCTCTCTGCCTACTTATAATCTCTGTCTGTCAAATAAACAAAATCTTAAAAAAAAAAAAAAAAAGAATTATTGGTTTATGTTTTGGGACACACATGTATAAACATATAATCATGTGACAAAAACTGAAAGAGGTGGGGTTGTAACTATATAAAGAACAGAGTTTTTGCATGCTATTGAAAAACAATAACATGCAAAGTGGGTTAAAGCCTCTGCCTTCCGCTCAGGTCATGATCTCAGGGTCCTGAGATCGAGTCCTGCATTGGGTTCTCTGCTCAGCAGAGAGCCTGCTTCCTTCTTTCTCTCTCTCTAAGCCTGCCTCTCTGCCTACTTGTGATCTCTGTCAAATAAATAAAATCTTTTAAAAAAATGTATACACTTGGGCGCCTGGGTGGCTCAGTGGGTTAAACCGCTGCCTTCGGCTCAGGTCATGATCTCAGGGTCCTGGGATCGAATCCCACATCAGACTCTCTGCTTAGCAGGGAGTCTGCTTCCCTCTCCTTCTCTCTCTCTGCCTGCCTTTCTAACTACTTGTGATCTCTGTCAAATAAATAAATAAATAAAACCTTTAAAAAAAATGTATACACTTAATAACACGATCAAGGCACATTCGGCAAAAATTGACAGAACTGAAGGAAGAAACATTCTATAATAATAGTTTAAATAGACTTTAATACCAATAACAGAACTCTCAATAACAGAACACTAGGCATTGGAGCACTGGGTGGCTCAGTGGGTTAAAGCCTCAGCCTTCGGCTCGGGTCGTGGTCCTGGGGTCCTGGGATGGAGCCCTGCATCAGGCTCTCTGCTCATGTTATTCTCTCTGCCTGCCTCTCTGCCTATTTGTGATCTCTGTCAAATAAATAAATAAAATCTAAAAAAAAAAAAAAAAAAAAAAAAAAACAGAACACCAGGCAGAAGATAAGTAATGAAACAGGAATTAAACATAATAAACCAGAGCGAAGAGATTTATAAAGGACACTATACTCAACAAAAACACAATACATCACCTGCTCAAGTATACATGAGACTTCTTCCAGGACAGACTATATGGTAGGCCACAAATTAAGTCACAACAGATTTTAAAAGGTAGATCATAGAAAGTACATTCTCAGACCACAACGGGATAAAGTTAGAAATCAACAACAGAAAGAAAATGGAAAACTCAGAAATTTGCGATAATTAAGCAATATACTCAACCAAACAATAGATCAAAGAAGAAATCACAAGATAAATTAGAAAATACTTAGAGGGGAACCTGGGTGGCTCAGTCAGTTAAGTGTCTGTTTTTGGCTTAGGTCATGATCTAAGGGTCCTGGGACAGAGCCCCAAGTTGGGCTCTCTGCTCAGTGAAGAGTTTGCTTCTCCCTCTACCGCCACACCCTGCTGATGCTTGCACTCTCTCTCTCAAATAAAGAAGATTTTTTAAAAAAACAAAAGATATGGGATGCCTGGGTGGCTCAGTGGGTTAAGCCTCTGCCTTTGGCTTGGGTCCTGGGATCAAGCCCCGCATCAGGCTCTCTGCTCAGCAAGGAGCCTGCTTTCTCTACTCTGTGCCTGCCTCTCTGCCTACTTGTGATCTCTGTCTGTCAAATAAATAAAATCTTTAAACAAAAAAAAACAAAGATGAAAGAAAGAAAAAAATACTTAAAGATGAAGAAAAACAAAAATAGGGGCATCTGGCTGGCTCAGTCAGATCAGACTCTTGATCTCTCATGGTCATGAGTTTGAGCCCCACCTTGTGTGTAGAGATTACTTAAATAAAACTTAAAAACAAAAACAAAATAAAAAATACAAATACCAAACCTATGGGACTCAGTAAAAGCAGTGATGGGGGAAATTTGTAGCTATAAACATTTACATTAATAACTGAGGCTCTTACTGCTAGGATAAATGAGGCAGAAGAGAGAATTAGTGATACAGAAGACCAAATGATAGAAAGTAAAGAAAGCTGAGAAAAGAGAGATAAATAATTACTGGATCATGAGGGGGAGAATTCAAGAGGTAAGTGATACCATAAGACAAAACAATATTAGAATAATTGGGATGGGGCACCAGTTGTTAAGCATCTACCTTTGGTTCAGGTCATGATCCCAGGGTCCTGGGATTGAGCCCCACATCGGGCTCCCTGCTTTTCCCTCTCCCACTCCCCCTGCTTGTGCTTCCTCTCTCACTGTCTCACTGTCCAATAAATAAATAAATAAAATCTTATAAAAACAATAATTAGGATCCCAAAAGAAGAAGAAAGAGTAAGATAAAGCTTTCATCATCAAGACAGTATGGTGTTGGCACAAAAACAGACACATTGATCAATGGAACAGAACAGAGAGCCCAGAAATGGACCCTCAACGCTATGGTCAACTAATCTTTGACAAAGCAGCAAAGAATGTCCAATGGAAAAAAGACATTCTCTGCAACAAATGGTGTTGGGAAAATTGGACAGTCACATGCAGAAGAATGAAACTGGACCATTTCCTTACAGCACACACGAAAATAGACTCAAAATGGATGAAAAACTTCAATGTGAGACTGGAATACATCAAAATCCTTGAGGAGAACACAGGCAGCAACCTCTTCGACATCAGCTGCAGCAACTTCTTCCTAGAAACATCGCCAAAGGCAAGGGAAGCCAGGGCAGAAATGAACTACTGGGAATTCATCAAGATAAAAAAGCTTTTGCACAGTAAAGGAAACAGTCAACAAAACCAAAAGACAACCAACAGAATAGGAGAAGATATTTGTTAATGACATATCAGATAAATGGCTAGTATCCAAAATCTATAAAGAACTTATCAAACTCAACACCCAAAGAACAAGTTATCCAATCAAGAAATGGGCAGAAGACATGAACAGACATTTCTCCAAAGAAGGCATCCAGATGGCCAACAGACACAGGAAAAAGTGCTCAGCCTCCCTCGGCATCAGGGAAATACAAATCAAAACCACAATGAGATACCACCGGAGAAGGGGGAACGCTCCTACACTGTAGGTGAGAATGCAAGCTGGTGCAGCCACTCTGAAAAACAGTATGGAGGTTCCTCAAAAAGTTGAAAATAGAGCTACCCTTCGATCCAGCAATCGCACTACGTGGTATTTACCCTAAAGATACAAATGTAGTGATTGGAAGGGACACGTGCACCGCAATGTTTATAGCAGCAATGTCCACAATTGCCAAACTATGGAAAGAGCCTAGATGTGCATCAGATGAATGGATAAAGAAGATGTATATATATGTATATATATACACAATGAAATACTATGCAGCCATCAAAAAAGCCTCAAATCTTGCCATTTACAATGACATGGATGGAACTAGGGGGTATTAAGCTAAGGGAAATAAGTCAGAGAAAGACAATTGTCATATGATCTTACTGATACGAGAAATTTGAAAAACAAGACAGAGGATCATAGAGGAAAGGGGGGAAAAATGAAACAAGCTGAAACCAGAGAGGGGGACAAACCATAAGACACTCATAATCACAGGAAACAAATGGAGGGTTGCTGGAGGGGAGGCAGGTGAGAGATATGGGGTGGCTGGGTGATGGGACACTGTGGAGGGTATGTGCTATGCTGAGTGCTGTAAATTGCGTAAGACTGATGAATTACAGACCTGTACCCCTGAAACAATACATTTATGTTAATAAACAAACAAACAAAAAAATAGTTCAACATATGAAAAGCAATGTAATGGACTACATTAATGCAATGAGGGACAAAAAGAACACATGATCATCTTAATTGATATAGAAAGAGCATTTGACCAAACTGAACACCCTTTCATGATAAGAAAAAAAAACACTGAACAACCTAGGAAAAGAACAAATCTAGCTTGGGGCACCTGGGTGTCTCAGCCAGTTGAGCATTCAACTCTTGGTTTTGGTTCAGGTCATGATCTCAGAATTGTGAGACTAAGCCCCGTGTCAAGACTCCATGCTCAGTGAGCAGTCTGCTTGAGATTCTCTCCTTCTCTCTCCCTCTGTCCCCCCTCTACACTTGCACACACACACACACTCTGTCTAAAATAAATAAAATCTTTACAAAGAAAAAAAAATCTACTTCAACATAATAAAAGCCACATATGAAAACTTACAGTGAACATCATATTTAATGGTCAAAGACTGAATGTTTTTCCTCTAAGATCAGAAACAAAGCAAGGATTTCCACATTCACCACTTCTATTCCATATATTTCTGGGAGGTCTAGCCAAAGCAATTAATCTAGAAAGGGAAATCTAGAAAAAGATGACCAAATTGAAAATGAAGAAGTAAAATTACCTGTTTGAGGGTGATATAATCTTGTATGTAGAACAGCCTAAAGAGTCCACCAAAAAAACCAAAAACCTTTTAGAATAAATGAATTCAACAAAAATACTAGGATGTAGGGTCAACACACAAAAATCAGCTACATGTATATACACCAACAATAAACAATTCAAAAGGTAACTTAAGAACACAATTCCACTTACAATAGCATTAAAAGAAATATAATCAAAGAGGTCAAAGACCTGTACAATCAAGACTGCAAAACACTGATCAAAGAAATTAAAAAACCAAACAAATGGAAAAACATCCTATGCTCATGGATTGGAAGACTTAGTATTAAGATGCCCATAATGCCCAAAGCAGTCTACATAACCAATGCAATCCCTACCAAAATCCCAATGACTTTTTTGTTGTTGTTGCAGAAATAAAAATCATTCTAAATACACAGGGACTCTCAAGGGACCACAAATGGCCAAGACAGTCTTGAAAAAGAACAAATCTGGAGGACCTATACTTCCTGATTTCCAAACTCACTGTAAAGATACAGAAATTAAAAGTGTGGTACTGGGGGACCCACATCGGGCTCCTTGCTCAGCGGGGAGCCTGCTTCTCCCTCTGCCTCTGCTGCCACTCTGCCTGCCTGTGCTCGCTCTCTCTCTCTCTCTCTCTCTGGCAAATAAATAAATAAAATCTTAAAAAAGTACTGGCATAAAGACGGACATAGAAACCAATGGAGTAGAACAGATAAGCCAGAAATAATCCCCCACCTATATTATCAAAAGATTTTCTTTCTTTTTTTTTTTTTTTTTTTAAGATTTATTTCTTGGGGCACCTGGGTGGCTCAGTGGGTTAAGCCGCTGCCTTCGGCTCAGGTGATGATCTCAGGGTCCTGGGATCGAGTCCCACGTCGGGCTCTCTGCTCAGCAGGGAGCCTGCTTCCTCCTCTCTCTCTCTCTGCCTGCCTGTCTGCCTACTTGTGATCTCTCTCTGTCAAATAAATAAATTAAATCTTTAAAAAAAAAAAAGATTTATTTCTTTATTTTAGAGAGAAAAAGTGAGAGCAAGTATGGGGAGTGGCAAAGGGAGAGAATCCTGAAGCAGATGCCCTGCTGAGCAAGAAGCCCAGCACAGGGCTGGATCTCAGAACACAGGAGATCATGACCCAAGAGATCATAAACAGCACTGAAATCAAGAGCTGGAGGCTTAACCTACTGAGCCACTTAGAACCTTGAAAAGATTTTCAACAAGAATGCCAAAATCGTTCATGGAGGAAGTATGGTGTCTTCAACAAATGGTTCTGGGAAAACTGGACATGCACATGCAAAAGAATGAAGCTGAACCCTTACCTAACACCATATACAAATATTAACTAAAAATAGATAAAAGACCTAAACATAAGAGTCAAAATAATAAAACTCTTAAAAGAAATTATAGGGGCTTTCCCCTGGCTGGCAGCGCGGAGGCCGCACGATGCCTGGAGTTACTGTAAAAGACGTGAACCAGCAGGAGTTCGTCAGAGCTCTGGCAGCTTTCCTCAAAAAGTCTGGGAAGCTGAAAGTCCCTGAATGGGTAGACACCGTCAAGCTGGCCAAGCATAAAGAGCTTGCTCCCTATGATGAGAACTGGTTCTACACACGAGCTGCTTCCACAGCACGGCACCTGTACCTCCGGGGCGGCGCTGGGGTCGGCTCCATGACCAAGATCTACGGGGGACGCCAGAGAAACGGGGTCATGCCTAGCCACTTCAGTAGAGGCTCCAAGAGCGTGGCCCGCAGGGTTCTACAAGCCCTAGAGGGGCTGAAAATGGTGGAAAAGGACCAAGATGGGGGCCGCAAACTGACACCTCAGGGACAGAGAGATCTGGACAGAATCGCCGGACAGGTGGCAGCTGCCAACAAGAAGCATTAGAACAAATGCTGGGTTAATAAATTGCCTCATTCATAAAAAAAAAAAAAAAAAGAAATTATAGGGTAAAATTCCACAACACTGGATTTGGTTGTGGTTCCTTGGATTGACACAAGAGGCACAGGAAACAAAAGAAAAAACAAATTGGACTTCACAAAAATTAAACCTTTAGTGCATCAGGGCACCTGGGTGGCTCAATCTTTAAGCACCTGCATTTGGCTTGGGTCATGATCCCAGGGTCCTGGGATAGAGCCCAACCTCAGGCTCCCTGCTCAGTGGGAGGCCTACTTCTCCCACTCCCTCTACCTGTGTTCCCTCTCTCACTGTGTCTCTGTCACATAAATAATTTAAAAACTTTAGTGCATCAAAAGATACTATCAACATAGTAAAAAGGCAACCCATTGAATGGGAAAAAATATTTCCAAATCATATATGTGATAAGGAATCAATATCCAAAATAGAGAACTTCTAATACTGAATAAAAAAAAAAATCTGAATAAAAAATGGACATATAAGGGCCTATTTAGCCAGAGTAATTCCATCTTGAATTAAACAATCATTTTGTTGTTTATGCAGTAAAACTTAAACTGACCCTGCTCCCCCCAGGGGACTTACTTAAAAGCAAATCAGGGCAACCAGTCCCAGGTGACAAAGCCCAAATACAAGGGTGGATCAGGCCAGGTGGAGGTATCCAATCAGTGGGGGGGCATACTGTCTCCTTATCTACCAAGGAGTGTGGGTCCTGCCTATTGGGTGCCAATTCTGACCAAGGTGATAGGCTAGTTCAAATATCTACTAGAGTAAATCATAATTCAATTGGTCACTTATATGTGACCTAGCATGACTGTGCAGCTTTTTCTGTGTGTTACAATTTCATTGGCCACCTGTGCGTGGCCAGGCCCAACCACATGGCCTTTGCCCTTAAAAGCTAGTCTGTAAAGCAGAGAGGGGTTGCCCTCTCTGTAAGAGGCATGACCCTGGCCAGTTGGTTTGATTCTTGATGCTTGGCGCGAAATAAAGCTTTGCTTGACCTTCGCTTTGTATCAGTCTCGCTCCTTTAATCACGGACTCATTATTGGGGGACCTTTCAGACAAAGAACTTGACATGTAAATGGCCAATAAAAACTTGAAAAGATATTCAACTTCAATACCTATTAGATAATGCAAATCAAAATGCTATGGCAAAAAAAAAAAAAGATAAATGTAAATCAAAACTACAATGAGCTACCACCTCACATCCATTAGGCTACTGTCAGGAAAACAAAAAGTACCAAGTATTGCCAAGAATGTGGAAAAACTGGGGGGTAAGAAAAGAATAAATGAAACAAGATGGGATCGGGAGGGAGACAAACCGTAAGAGACTCTAATCTCACACAAAAAAACTGAGGGTTGCTGGGGGAAGGTGGGGGAGGGACAGGGTGGTGGGGTTAAGGATATTGGGGAGGGTATGTGCTATGGTGAGTGCTGTGAAGTGCGTAAACCTGGCGATTCATAGACCTGTACCCCTGGGGCTAATAGACCTGTACCCCTGGGGCTAAAAAAATTAAAAATTAAAAAAAAAAGGAATGTGGAAAAACTGAAATCCTTGTGCACTACTGTGAAAAACAGTATGGTAGTTCTTCAAAAAAAATCAAACAGAATCATCATATGATCCAGCAATTCTACTTCTGGGTATATACTCAAAAGAATTTAAAACATGGTCTCAAAAAGATAACTGTATTTCCATGTTCATAGCAGCATTATTCACAACACCAAATATGTGTAAGAAACCCAAGCATTAATCAACAGA
Organism: Mustela nigripes; assembly: GCF_022355385.1. NCBI lineage: Eukaryota > Metazoa > Chordata > Mammalia > Carnivora > Mustelidae > Mustela > Mustela nigripes. The sequence continues at coordinate 94,844,982 of NC_081558.1, forward strand.
TGAATGGATAAGCAAAATATGACATATCCTTACAACGGAATATTATTCAGCTTTAAACAGGAAGGAAATTTTGACATATATTGCAGCATGAGTGAACCATGAGGATATTAGTCACAAAAAGACTAATTCTATATGATTCCATTTACATGACGTACAGCAATCAAAATCATAGCAACTGAAAGTAGAATGGCAGTTACCAGGCAGGGCTTTGAGGGATGGGAGACTTAATGTCTAATGGGTATAGAGTTTCAGTTTCACAAGATGAAAAGAGTTCTGGGTGCCTGGCTGGCACAGTTGGAAAAGCATGGGACTCCTGATCTTGGGATTGTAAGTATAAGCCCCACCATTAGGTGTAGAGACTGCTTAAAATAAATAAATAAACCTTTAAAAAAAAAAAAAAGTTCTGTAGATGGATGGGGGTGAGGGTAGCACATTATGAATATATGTAATATCACTGAACTAAATGTACATTTAAACAATGGTTAACATGGTTATAGTTTAAGTTCTAGCAGTTTTCTTTTTTGTAATGCAAGTGCCTGACTTAAGCTTTGATTGTGAAGGGATCCATTTCAAAGACAGCTCTCTCCAATAAACATAGGGCCAACCACAAGACTAAAGAGCTAGGCCACTTCCCACAACTGAGGCACTATTGTTTTAGTGACCTTGGTTAATTTTGATTAACTGGACATTTGAGCCACTTGTTTTTTTTTTTCCCCCCCTTTCACACTTTAAATTCCCTCTCTTATGTTTTAAATGAACCAATAAAGAGTGAGACTGCAGACCCATGCCTGGAAGTGTAAGGGAAAATGGTAGAGTAGGAGGATCCTGAGCTCACCTTGTCCCACAGACACACTGAGGCAACAACTACAGCTATGCAATTAACTTTGAAAATGATCTGAAGACTGACAGAACAGATCTTCCACAGCTAATTATAGAGAGAAAGCCACACAGAAAAGGGTAGAATGGGCAGAGATGCAGTTGGGAACCAACCCCCTGGTAAACTAACCACAAACAGGAGGGACATCAAAGCATGAAAAGCAAGAGGATCAGACCCCACACCAGGTAAACCCCTAGAACTGGGAACACTAGGAAGACAAATCAGCTTAACATCGGGCTTTGAGGGGCACCAAGGTGACTCAGTCGGTTAAGTGTCTGTCTTCAGCTCAGGTCATGATCCCAGAGTCCTGGGACTGAGCCCTGCATCTGGTTCTGTGCTCAGCATGAAGTCTGTTTGTCCCTCTCCCTCAGAATCCTGCTCATGCTCATTCTCTCTCTCTTCCTCAAATAAATAAATAAATCTTAAAAAAACAAAAACTGACTTTGAAGACCACTAGGGATTAACTCCAGGAACTTTAAAAATCAACAGGCTTAACTCCAGGAGAGCTAGAGGGTGACAGAAAACCGAATCCCAGGTGCCTGGGTGACTCAGTGGGTTAAAGCCTCTGTCTTCAGCTCAGGTCATGATCCTGGGATCCTAGGATCGAGCCCCGAATCGGGCTCTCTGCTCAGCAGGGAGCCTGCTTCTCCCCGCCCCCCCACCCCCACCTGTCTCTCTGCCTACTTGTGATCTCTGTCTGTCAAATAAATAATTAATTTTTTTAAAAAAAGACAAGAAAGAAAACCGAATCCCTACCCTTCAAGAGCCAACATACTAAGTAACTCAGAGACATAGCACAGAAGCAGCAGCTTGAAAAGCACCTGGAGGTATTCATGAAAGATTTATTGGCTAATCTGAGAATATGTACTAGAGGGGTCAAAAATTTCTCCGGCAACAAAAGCGATGGCAGGTGCCATTTTTCCTTGCCTCCTGCAGCCTAGATAGAGATGCTTCTGGGAGCCAGTTCTAACACTCTCCATCCGCCTTACTACCAATGAGTGCCACACCCCCATATTCTCATGCAGACCACCCCACCCAACCTGCCCACCTTGGCAACCATCCCTCCAAAACAGTTCCTGCCCTGTCACACCTGGAAGGCATCTCTGCCAACAGTGTACACTCCAAAGTAACTCCTGCCCCAGCATGCACACCAGTGTGCCCACGGTTCCTACCTGAGCCTCTAAGCTGGCTGTACAGAGTATAAGTCCTGCCCTTCACTATGCCTGCAGGTATGGCAGATACTAACTGTAGATAGCTAGCTAGGCTAAGTGGCAACCCTGCTTACCAGTGAACACATAGGTAGCATGTGGGCCTCTCAACATTGCAGGGAGCAAACTGTGCCCAGTACACCCACATCAGCAAAATCAAGTCACTTTAGCCAGTCAAGCCGGAAGTGAGCCCCTCCCACCAGCACACCCGCAATAGCAGCTCAGTCACAACAGAAGGGTGTGCTAAGCCTACAAAGGGGACACAGCTGGAGTTCCTGGTTCTGGTGACCAGGGCAGACTGCACTATATGGCACCACAGAATCTCTTCTACACAAGGCCACTACTTTTTTTTTTAGGTTTACATTTTTTTTAATTTTTTATTTTTTTAATTTCTTTTCAGCGTACCAGAATTCATTGTTTATGCACCACACCCAGTGCTCCATGCAATATGTGCCCTCCATAATACCCACCACCAGGCTCACCCAACTTCCCACCCCCTGCCCCTTCAAAACCCTCACATTGTTTTTCAGAGTCCATAGTCTCTCACGGTTCATCTCCCCCTCCAATTTCCCTCAACTCCCTTTCAAACCAGGAGATGTAGCTGACCTACCTAACACTTGGAAACAAATAGAGAGGGGCACCTGGGTGGCTCAGTGGGTTAAGCCTCAGCCTTCGGCTCAGGTCATGATCTCAGGGTCCTGGGATTGAGCCCTGCGTCAGGCTCTCTGCACAGTGAGGAGCCTGCTTCTCCTCTCTCTCTGCCTGCCTTTCTGCCTACTTGTGATCTCTGTCTGTTGAATAAATAAATAAAAATCTTTAAAAAAAAAAGAAACAAATAGAGACAAAATGAGGAAAAAGAGAAATATGACCCAAATGAAAGAACAAGACAAAATCACAGTAAAAAAGATAAATAAAAGAGAGATAAGCAATATGCCTAATAAAGATTTCAAAAGTGATAGTCATGAAGTTAATTACTAGACTTGAGAAAAGAGTGAATGAACTCAGTGAGAATGTCAACAGAGACACTAAATATAAAATATATACATAAACATTTTATTAAAAATATATATGTAAATAAAATAACCAGTAAGAGCTCAAGAATTCCCTCTCTCGCTGTCTCTCTCTGTCAAATAAATAAAAATAAAAATCTTAAAAAAAAAACACAGAAATGAAAAATATATTAGAGGTAAATCAGTAGCAGATTAAAAGACACAGAAGAGATTAGCAATCTGGAAGGCAAATTAATGCAAAGCAACCAAACTGCACAACAACAACAACAACAACAAAGAATAATAAAATAGGAGAACAGAGGAAGGGAACTCTGCAACATAATCAAGCATAACATTCACATAATAGAGATCCCAGAAGGAGGAGAGAGAAGGGGGCAGAAAACTTATTTGAAGAAATAATAGCTGAAAACCTCCCAGTTTGGGGCAGGAAACAGACATTCTGATCCGGGAAGGACAGAAAGGCCCTAATGAAGTTAACCCAAGAAGTTCCACCATCAAACACGTAACAGGGCAAATAGCAAAAAGTAATGATAAAAAAAAACTCTTAAAAACACCAACAAGAAACGTTACAAGGGAAACCCCATAAAGCTATCAGCTAATTTTTCAACAAGAACATCACAGGTGCCAATACTCACTTGCATACACCAGCCCCACCTCCCCATTGCACACTTGTTTACACCAACCCCATCTCCCCATACCACACTTGTTTATGCCAGCCCCATCTCCCCATACCACATTTCAGTGGATCCAAACTTCCCCATCATGCTTGCCTTTGTACCAGTCTTACAGGCCTCCTCCTGAGAACACCAACCCAAACCTCACCAACACCACATCTCCTAATCCACAGGTTTTGTAGGACCTATAGGACCTCAGCTGCAGCAGCAGCAGCAGGACTCATTTCACAAACTGACTACAACACACTTGTCAAAACACATCCTACTCAGCAGGGGACCAAACACTTCCCACAACAAACAAAGAGAACCTCCGCAGACAACTGGACTCAAGGAAAAAGCAACCAGGACTCAACAGCAGGCCATAAGCAACACACATAGGAGATACTTCCTGAAGCACCATGTCCTAAGAAACAGGGGACACTGTACTGCAGGGAACCACGGGGCCTTGTCTTCAAAAAACTATTACCATCAAAGGTAAGAGACATAACTGACACTAAACACAAAAACAGACACAAAGTTAGGCAAAATGAGAGAACAGAAAATATGTCCCAAGTGAAAGAACAGGACCAAACACCAACAAAAGACCTACGTGAAATGGATATAAGCAATATGCCTGATAGAGAATTTAAAGTAATGAAAATATTCATTGGACTTGAGAAAAGAGTGGAGGACATTAGTGAGGATCTTAACAAAAAGATAAAAAAACAACCAACCACAGATGAAGAACACAATAAATCAAATTAGAAATATATTACATGGAATAAATAGCAGGATAGAGAAAGCAGAGGAACAAATTAATGACCTGGAAGATAGAATAATGGAAAGTAACCAAGCTGAACAAACAGAGGAAACAAAATATGGAAACTGAGAATACACTCAGGGAACTCAGCGACTCCCATCCAGCATAATAACATTTGCATTATAGGGATCCCAAAAGAAGAAAGAGAAAAGGGGGCAGAAATTTATTTGAAAAAATAATAGCTGAAATCTTCCCTAATCTGAGGAAGAAACAGATATCTAGATTCAGAAGGCACAGATTTCCAAAAAAATTCAATCCAAGGAGATCCACATCAAGACACATAGTAATTAAAATGGCAAGTAGTAGTAATATGGAAAAAAATTTTTAAAGCAACAAAAGAAAAGAAGACACTTACATATAAGGCTATCAGCAAGTTTTTCAGCAGAAGCTATGCAGGCCAGAAGAGAGTGCAATGATATATTCCAAGTGCTAGAAGGAAAAAATCTAGAGCCAAGAAAATCCAGCAAGGCTCTCATTCACAAAAGAAGAAATAAAGACTTTCTCAAACAAAAAAACTAAATGAATTCATGACCATTAAACAAGCCCTACAAGAAATATTAAGTGGGACTCTGAGTAGAAAGGACCATAAGTGGGCGCCTGGGTGGCTCAGTGGGTTAAGCCGCTGCCTTCGGCTCAGGTCATGGACCTCAGGGTCCTGGGATCGAGTCCCGCATCGGGCTCTCTGCTCAGCAGGGAGCCTGCTTCCCCCCCCCTCTCTCTGCCTGCTTCTCCATCTACTTGTGATCTCTGCCTGTCAAATAAATAAATAAATAAATAATCTTTAAAAAAAAAAAAAAGGACCATAAGTGAGAAAATGAAGAGTAAAAAATACAAAAGCAGTAAAAATAAGTATTTCTGTAAAAATCACTCAAGGGAGTCATAAAATAGAAGGCTGTAAAATATAACACCATATACCTAAAAATGGCTTCAAACTTAAGTGACTGCAAACCTAACCATAGATCACTAGACAAAGACATTATATACAAACCTAACAGTAACCACAAATCAGAAACCAGTAATAAGTAAGTATGCAAAGAATAACGAGAAAGAAAGCCATTATCACTAAAGAAAGTCAACAAACTGTGAAAGAGAACAAGAGAAGGTCAGAGAAAAACTACAAAAACAACCATGAAACAAGTAACAAACTGGCAATTAATATATATCAATAAATATTTTGAATGCAAATGGACTAAATGCTCAAATCAAAACACATACAGTGACAGAATAGATTTTTAAAAAAAGAAAAAGAAAAAGAAAAAATAAGACCTATCTGTATGCTCATTTCAGATGTAAAGATACCTGCAGACTGAAAGTGACGGCATGGGGAAACATTTATCATTCAAATGAATGTCAAAATAAGGCTGAGTAGCAATACTTCTACTGGACAAAATAGATTTTAACACCTTTTAAAAAAAATTTTTTTTTTAATTTATTTGAGAGAGAGAGCATGAGCAGGGTGAGGAGCAGAGGGAGACTCACAGCCAAGCAGGGAGCCCAATACAGGGCTTGATCTGGGGACTCTGGGATCACAACCTGAGCTGAAAGCAGACACTTAACTGACTGAGCCATCCAGGTGCCCCCGGGCAAAACAGACTTTAAAACAACTGTAACAAGAGACAATGGACGATATAATAATAAAAGGGACAATAAAATAAGAGGACATAACAATTATAAATATTTATGCATCTCACATGGGAGCACCCAAATATATAAGACAGTTAATAACAAACATAAAGGAAGTAACTGATAGTAATACAATAATAGTAGGGGATTTAAACACCTCCACTTACATCAATGGACAGATCATCCAAACTGAAAATCAACAATGAAACACTGCATTTGAATGACACACTGAACTAGATGGATCTAACTAACAGATATATTAAGAACATCCCATCCACAAACAGCAGACTATACATTCTTTTCAAGTGCACATGGAACATGATGCAGAATCACGTATTAAGCCACAAAACAAGTCTCAACAAATTCAAGAAGATCAAAGTCATATTATCCATCTTCTCTGACCACAACACTATAAAACTACAAATCAACTATAAGAAAAAATCTGGGGGGGCGCCTGGGTGGCTCAGTGGTTAAGCCGCTGCCTTCGGCTCAGGTCATGATCTCAGGGTCCTGGGATCGAGCCCCGCATCGGGCTCTCTGCTCAGCAGGGAGCCTGTTTCCTCCTCTCTCTCTGCCTACTTGTGATCTCTGTCAAATAAATAAATAAAATCTTTAAAAAGAAAAAAAGAAAAAATCTGGAAAGAGCAAAAATATATGGAGATTGAATGAAATGCTCCTAATCAGTGAATGGGTCAACCAAGAAATCAAAGAAATAAAAATTACACAGAAACAAATGAAAAATGAAAACACAATGGTCTGAAATCTTTGGGATGAGGCAAAAGCATCTCTAAGAGACTTCATAGCAATACAGGCCTATCTCAAGAAACGAGAAAAATCTCAAACAACCTAAAGAGCTAGAAAAAAACATTTAAAGAGCTAGAAAAAAACACTCCCAATGAACAAACAAAAAAACTCCCAACAAACTAAAGTGCAGAACCAGACAGTTTCATTGAGGAATTCTACCAAACATTTAAAGAAGAGTTAATACCAATTCTTCTCAAACTTTTCCAAAGAATAGAATAGAAAAGTAAGCTTCCAAATTCATTCTATGAGGCCAGCTTTACCCTGATACCAAAACCAAATAAAGACACTGCAAAAAAAGAGAGCTACAGGCCAATATCGCCAGTGAACATATATGCAAAAATCCTCAACAATATCGGTAAACCGAATCTAACAACAAATTTTAAAGAATCATTCACCAAAATCAAGTGGGATTTATTCCTGGGATGCAAGAGTAGTTGAATATTCATAAATATTGTGATAGAAGGGTAGTTCAATATTCACAAATCAGTCAATGTGACACATCACATCAACCATATGATCGTCTCAATGGATGAGTTTAAAGCATTTGACAAAGTACAACATCCATTCATGATAAAAACCCTCAATAAAGTAGGTTGTTTTGTTTTTTAAGATTTTATTTATTCATTTGAAAGAGAGGCAGTGAGAGAGAGCATGAGCAAGGAGAAGATCAGAGGGAGAAGCAGACTCCTGGTGGAGCTGGGAGCCCAATGAGGAACTCGATCCCAGGACTCCAGGATCATGACCTGAGCCAAAAGCAGTCGTCCAACCAATGGAACCACCCAGGCATCCCAATAAAGTAGGTTTAGAGGAAAAATACCTCAAATAATAAAGGCTGTATATGAAAAATCCATAGCTAACATCATACTTAATGGGAAAAACTGGGAGGTTTTCCTCTAAGGTCAGGAAGAAGACAAGGATGTCCACCCTCACCACTTTTATTCAATCCAGTACAGGAAGTCCCAGTCACAGCAATCAGACAACAAAAAGAAACTAAAAGTACCCAAAAAGGTAAGGAAGAAGTAAAACTTTGGCCATCTGTAGGTGACATGATACTATCTAAAGAAAACCCTAAAGACTCAACCAAAAAACTACTAGAACTGATAAATTAATTCAGTAGCTGCAGGATACAAAATCACTGTAGAGAAATCTGTTGTACTTCTACACACTAATAATGAAGCAGCAGAAAAAAGAAATTAAGGAAATAATCTCAGGGTGCCTGAGTGGCTCAGTCGGTTAAGGATCCAACTCTTGATTTCACCTCAAGTCATGATCTCAGGATCATGAGATGGAGCCCTGCATCCAGCTCTGCTCGGCTGGGAGTCTGCTTGGGATTCTCTCTCTCTCCCTCTTGCTCTCCCCCTCCCCACATCATGTGCTCTCTCTCACTCACACACTCTATCTCTCAAATAAATAAATCTTTAAAAAGAAACAATCCCATTTATAATTGCACCAAAAATATTAAAATACCTAGAAATAAACAACCATAAGGTGAAAGACCTCTACTTTGAAAATAAAACGTTAATGAAAGAAATTAAGATAACACAAAGAAATAGAAAGACATTCCACCTGCTCATGGAAGAGCAGGTGGAGAGTACAGGCAGTCATTTCTCTGACACTGATGACAGCAATATCTTTCTAGATAGGTCTCCTGAGGCATGGGAAATAAAAGCAAAAATTAACTATTGGGACTACCTCAAAATAAAAAGCTTCTGCACAGCAAAGAAAATCACCATCCAAAATAAAAGGCAACCTACAGGATAGGAGAAGATATTTGCAAATGACATATCTGATAAAGGATTAGTATTCAAAACATATGAACTTGGGGCACCTGGGTGGCTCAGTGGGTTAGGCCTCTGCCTTCAGCTCAGGTCATGATCCTGGGGTCCTGGGATCGAGCCCCGCATCGGGCTCCCTGCTCAGCAGGGAGCCTGCCTCCCTCTCTCTCTCTGCCTGCTTCTCTGCCTACTTGTGATCTCTATCAAATAAATAAAATCTTTAAAAAAAAACAACAACATATGAACTTATACAACCCAATACTGAAAAAACAATCCAATTAAAAATGGACAGAGGAGGGATGTCTGGGTGGCTCAGTTGGTTGGGCCACTGCCGTCGGCTCGGGTCATGGTCCCGGGGTCCTGGGATCGAGTCCCACGTCGGACTCCTTGTCCAACGGGGAGCCTGCTTCTCTCTCCGCCTTTGCCTGCCACTCTGCCTGCTTGTGCTCTCTGACAACTAAATAAATAAATTTTTTTTTTTAATGGGCAGAGGACAATAAACAGACATTTCTCCAAAGCTGATATACAGATGGCCAACAGGCACATGAAAACAAGCTCCATATCACTCATCATCAGGGAAATGCAAACCAAAACCACAATGAGATATTATCTCATACCTCTCAGAATGGCTAAAATCAAAAATTCAAACAAGTACTGGCTAGGATGTAGAGAAAAAGGAACTCTTGTGCTCTGCTGGTGGGAATGCAAACTGGTACAGCCACCATGTGAGATGGTATGGAAGCTCTTAAAAAAATTAAAAACAGAACTACCCTGTGATCCAATAATCATGCTACTGGGTATTTACCCAAAAAATATGAGAACACTAATTCAAAAGAATACATGCACCCCTATGCTTATAGCAGTATTATTTGCAAGAGCCAAACCACGGAAGCAGCCCAAGTGTTCACTGACAGATGAATGGAAAAAGAAGATGCAATATATATATCCAATGAAATATTATTCAGCTATAAAACAACATGAATGAACCTAGTAGGTATAACGCTAAGTGAAGTATCAGAGAAACACAAATACCATATGACTTCACTCATGTAAAATTTAAGAAACAAAATAGGGCAAAGGGAAAAAAAAGACAAACCAAAAAACCAGACTCTTAACTTGAAGGAACAGGAACTCGGATACACTGCTGATGGTCATGTAAAATAGGACAATCACTTTGAAAAACACTTTGGCAATTTTTTAAAAGGTTAACTATATACCTAAGATCCAGCTATTCCATTCCTAGGTATTTACCCAAAAGTAATGAAAGCATACAGCCACCACACAAAGAATTGTACATGAAAGTTCTCTAGAGATTTATTTGTAATAGCCAGGAACTGGAAACGACTCAAAAGTCCATCAAAGCTGAATGGATACACAAACTAGTATATGTACACAATGGAATATCTCTCAGCAATAAAAAGGAATAAACCTTCAAAAAGAAGGAATAAACTACTGATATATGCAACAATACATATGAACCAGAAAACACTTATTGCTGAGTAAAAGAAGCTGAAGATTTATATACTGTATAACTCCATCTATATAAAATTCTAGAAAACAGGCGACTAGGTGGCTCAGTTGGTTAAGTGTCTGCCTTCGACTCAGGCCATAATCTTGGAGTCTTGGGACTCAGTCCCACATTGGGCTCCCTACTCAGTGAAGAGGCTGCTTCTCCCCGCTTGTGCTCTCTCCCTCTCTCTCTATCTCAAATAAATAAATAAAATCTTTTAAAAATAAAAAAATAAAATTTTAGAGAACAAAAATTAACCTAATCTAAGTAGATCAGTGGTGGCTAGGGGAATGAGAGGCTGGGAAGATGGACCACAAAGGGGAACAAAGGATTTTTGGGGTGATGGATATATGCACAATCTTGATTATGTGATGGTTTCACAGGTGCCTATGTATGTCAAAACCTTATCAAATAGTATACTTTAAATATGTGCAGCTTATTTTTTATCACATATATCTCGATAAATCTGTTAAAAAAATAAAACTTTCCTGAAATGAAAAAATATGTACATTTGAAATTACATATGGAAAGAACATATCACATACTCGAGAACACTGACCCATCCTAATAAAATTACTAGACTTCAAAGAAAAAAAATTCTTTGGTCATCTAGAAAAAAAGAACAATACTTATAAGGGGGAAAAAATTAGATTATCATCTGGCTTTCATACCAATACTTTATACCAGAAGAAAGACTTTAATATATTTAAGAAATTCAAGGAAAAGAAGTGTGAACCAAAGATTTTATATCAGCAAAACTGCCTTTCAAGTATAAAGAAGACAAACTTTTATCCACATACAAGAACTCAGGGACTATTCCTTCCTAAGAAACCTAATAAAGGAGCACTGGGGAACCAAAATGATACATAGGGGCTCCTGAAAGGTTCAATCCATTAAGCATCTGCCTTCGGCTCAGGTCATGATCCCAAGCCCTGGGATCCAGCCCCTCAGGGGGAGCCTGCTTTTCCCTCCTCCACTCCCCCTGCTTGTTCTCTCTCTGCCAAACAATAACAAATTTTAAAAAAAGAAAAGAAAAATAGGGTTATAGATATAATAGAGAAATTCAATGAAAGCTCTATAATCTCAGTTTGTATTGGAAGTACTTATATGAACTCATAAGATACTAAATCTTTAATGTGTGTGCCTCTATATAAATAGACAGATGTAGGAATTCTAGCTCTGCCTACAGAAAAACCTCCAACAATAACTATGGATCCCTAGCATACAGATATAACCTTGAAATGCAATTTCCCTCTTGAAAAAACAAAAACAAAAAGTTTCAAGGGATGATGTCAGATTGTCAGATTTGGGACAGAACATTCAAGCTATCAGATAACAAGCAACAGACTAGTAAGGGTCATTATCAAAAAAATAGGCTTAAATCTCCCGCCCAGGGCAAAGATGAGATAACATAAGCTTCAATAATGATAATGACTGCAATGAACTAAATATGTTTAAGTTCATGACCTTATATTGACATTAGATATTTTTTAAAAAATCTTTAAAGATTCTTTTAAAAAGAATGTTTATCAAAAAATAAGGAACTGAGGGAGGAGTCAAGATGGCGGAGAAGTAGCAGGCTGAGACTACTTCAGCTAGCAGGAGATCGGCTACATAGCTCATCTAAAGATTGCAAACACCTGCAAATCCATCGGCAGCTCGAAGAGAAGAACAGCAATTCTGGAAATAGAAAAACAACCACTTTCTGAAAGGTAGGACTGGCGGAGACGTGAATCCAAAGCGACGGGAAGATAGACCCCGGGGGGAGGGGCCGGCTCCCGGCAAGCGGCGGAGCAACGGAGCACAAAATCAGGACTTTTAAAAGTCTGTTCCACTGAGGGACATCGCGCCAGAGGCTAAACCGGGGCGAAGCCCACGCGGGGTCAGCGTGGCCTCAAGTCCCGCAGGGTCACAGAAGGATCGGGGGTGTCTGAGTGTCGCAGAGCTTGCGGGTATTGGAACGGGAAAGCCTGCTACAGAGACAGAGCCGACAGTAAGCTCACAGTTCGGGGGTACCTTGAACCAACACAGGCTCGGTGAGCTCGGAGCGCGGCCAGAGGTCAGGCAGACGGGAGTAACCGGGCGCTGTTCTCTGAGGGCGCACTGAGGAGTGGGGCCCCGGGCTCTCAGCTCCTCCAGACCGGCGACCAGGAGGCCGCCATTTGTATTCCCGTCCTCCGGAACTCTATGGAAAGCGCTCGGGAACAAAAGCTCCTGAAAGCAAACCCAAGCGGATTACTCAGCCCGGCCCCTGGTAAGGGCGGTGCAATTCCGCCTGGGGCAAAGACACTTGAGAATCACTACAACAGGCCCCTCCCCCAGAAGATCAACAAGAAATCCAGCCGAGACCAAGTTCACCTACCAAGGAGTGCGGCAGAATTCCAAAGGAGGAGAAAGCAAAGCACTGAACTCACGGCTTTCTCCCTGTGAGTTTTTTTAGTCTTGCAGTTAATTTAATTTTTTTCTTTTTCATTTTTTGTTTTTTTTTTTAAATGTCGCCTTCTGGTAAAATTTTTTTTTAACTTTAACCCTCTTCTTTTTTAACGTTTTTTAACTAGTTTATCTAATATATATATTTTTTTCTTTTTTATATTTTTCTTTATTCATTTTCTTTTTTTTTAATTCTTTTTTTTCTTTTTTTTTCTTTCTTCCTTTTTGAACCTCTTTTTATCCCCTTTTTCCCCCCTCACGATTTGGGATCTCTTCTGATTTGGTTAAAGCATATGTTCCTGGGGTTGTTGCCACCCTTTTAGTATTTTACTTGCTCCTTCATATACTCTTATCTGGACAAAATGACAAGATGGAAAAATTCACCACAAAAAAAAGAACAAGAGGCAGTACCGAAGGCTAGGGACGTAATCAATACAGACATTGGTAATATGTCAGATCTAGAGTTCAGAATGACAATTCTCAAGGTTCTAGCCGGGCTCGAAAAAGGCATGGAAGATATTAGAGCAACCCTCTCGGGAGATATAAAAGCCCTTTCTGGAGAAATAAAAGAACTAAAATCTAACCAAGTTGAAATCAAAAAAGCTATTAATGAGGTGCAATCAAAAATGGAGGCTCTCACTGCTAGGATAAATGAGGCAGAAGAAAGAATCAGTGATATAGAAGACCAAATGACAGAGAATAAAGAAGCTGAGCAAAAGAGGGACAAACAGCTACTGGACCTCGAGGGGAGAATTCGAGAGATAAGTGACACCATAAGACGAAACAACATTAGAATAATTGGGATTCCAGAAGAAGAAGAAAGAGAGAGGGGAGCAGAAGGTATACTGGAGAGAATTATTGGGGAGAATTTCCCCAATATGGCAAAGGGAACGAGCATCAAAATTCAGGAGGTTCAGAGAATGCCCCTCAAAATCAATAAGAATAGGCCCACACCCCGTCACCTAATAGTAAAATTTACAAGTCTCAGTGACAAAGAGAAAATCCTGAAAGCAGCCCGGGAAAAGAAGTCTCTAACATACAATGGTAAAAATATTAGATTGGCAGCTGACTTATCCACAGAGACCTGGCAGGCCAGAAAGAGCTGGCATGATATTTTCAGAGCACTAAACGAGAAAAACATGCAGCCAAGAATACTATATCCAGCTAGGCTATCATTGAAAATAGAAGGAGAGATTAAAAGCTTCCAGGACAAACAACAACTGAAAGAATTTGCAAATACCAAACCAGCTCTACAGGAAATATTGAAAGGGGTCCTCTAAGCAAAGAGAGAGCCTACAAGTGGTAGATCAGAAAGGAACAGAGACCATATACAGTAACAGTCACCTTACAGGCAATACAATGGCACTAAATTCATATCTCTCAATAGTTACCCTGAATGTGAATGGGCTAAATGCCCCTGTCAAAAGACACAGGGTATCAGAATGGATAAAAAAACAAAACCCATCTATATGTTGCCTCCAAGAAACACATTTTAAGCCCGAAGACACCTCCAGATTTAAAGTGAGGGGGTGGAAAAGAATTTACCATGCTAATGGACATCAGAAGAAAGCAGGAGTGGCAATCCTTATATCAGATCAATTAGATTTTAAGCCAAAGACTATAATAAGAGATGAGGAAGGACACTATATCATACTCAAAGGGTCTGTCCAACAAGAAGATTTAACAATTTTAAATATCTATGCCCCCAACGTGGGAGCAGCCAACTATATAAACCAATTAATAACAAAATCAAAGAAACACATCAACAATAATACAATGATAGTAGGGGACTTTAACACTCCCCTCACTGAAATGGACAGGTCATCCAAGCAAAAGATCAGCAAGGAAATAAAGGCCTTAAATGACACACTGGACCAGATGGACATCACAGATATATTCAGAATATTTCATCCCAAAGCAACAGAATACACATTCTTCTCTAGTGCACATGGAACATTCTCCAGAATAGATCACATCCTCGGTCCTAAATCAGGACTCAACCGGTATCAAAAGATTGGGATCATTCCCTGCATATTTTCAGACCACAATGCTCTAAAGCTAGAACTCAACCACAAAAGGAAGTTTGGAAAGAACCCAAATACATGGAGACTAAACAGTATCCTTCTAAAGAATGAATGGGTCAACCGGGAAATTAAAGAAGAATTGAAAAAAATCATGGAAACAAATGATAATGAAAATACAACGGTTCAAAATCTGTGGGACACAACAAAGGCAGTCCTGAGAGGAAAATATATAGCGGTACAAGCCTTTCTCAAGAAACAAGAAAGGTCTCAGGTACACAACCTAACCCTACACCTAAAGGAGCTGGAGAAAGAACAAGAAAGAAACCCTAAGCCCAGCA
>NC_081558.1:94860063-94976875 GCF_022355385.1 Mustela nigripes
GGAGAAGAGAAATCATAAAGATCAGAGCAGAAATCAATGAAATAGAAACCAAAAAAACAATAGAACAAATCAACGAAACTAGGAGCTGGTTCTTTGAAAGAATTAATAAAATTGATAAACCCCTGGCCCGACTTATCAAAAAGAAAAGAGAAAGGACCCAAATAAATAAAATCATGAATGAAAGAGGAGAGATCACAACTAACACCAAAGAAATACAAACTATTATAAGAACATACTATGAGCAACTCTACGGCAATAAATTTGACAATCTGGAAGAAATGGATGCATTCCTAGAAACATATAAACTACCACAACTGAGCCAGGAAGAAATAGAAAGCCTGAACAGACCCATAACCAGTAAGGAGATTGAAACAGTCATTAAAAATCTCCAAACAAACAAAAGCCCAGGGCCAGACGGCTTCCCGGGGGAATTCTACCAAACATTTAAAGAAGAACTAATTCCTATTCTCCTGAAACTGTTCCAAAAAATAGAAATGGAAGGAAAACTTCCAAACTCATTTTATGAGGCCAGCATCACCTTGATCCCAAAACCAGACAAGGATCCCATCAAAAAAGAGAGCTATAGACCAATATCCTTGATGAACACAGATGCGAAAATTCTCGCCAAAATACTAGCCAATAGGATTCAACAGAACATTAAAAGGATTATTCACCACGACGAAGTGGGATTTATTCCAGGGCTGCAAGGTTGGTTCAACATCCGCAGTCAATGTGATTTTACAACACATCAATAAAAGAACGAACAAGAACCATATGATACTCTCAATAGATGCTGAAAAAGCATTTGACAAAGTACAGCATCCCTTCCTGATCAAAACTCTTCAAAGTGTAGGGATAGAGGGCACATACCTCAATATCATCAAAGCCATCTATGAAAAACCCACCGCAAATATCATTCTCAATGGAGAAAAACTGAAAGCTTTTCCGCTAAGGTCAGGAACACGGCAGGGATGTCCATTATCACCACTGCTATTCAACATAGTACTAGAGGTCCTAGCCTCAGCAATCAAACAACAAAAGGAAATTAAAGGCATCCAAATCGGCAAAGAAGTCAAACTATCGCTCTTTGCAGATGATATGATACTATATGTGGAAAACCCAAAAGACTCCACTCCAAAACTGCTCAAACTTGTACAGGAATTCAGTAAAGTGTCAGGATATAAAATCAATGCACAGAAATCAGTTGCATTTCTCTACACCAACAGCAAGACAGAAGAAAGAGAAATTAATGAGTCAATGCATTTAAAATTGCACCCCAAACCATAGGATACCTAGGAATAAACCTAACCAAAGAGGCACAGAATCTATACTCAGAAAACTATAAAGTACTCATGAAAGAAACTGAGGAAGACACAAAGAAATGGAAAAATGTTCCATGCTCCTGGATTGGAAGAACAAATATTGTGAAAATGTCTATGCTACCTAAAGCAATCTACACATTTAATGCAATTCCTATCAAAGTACCATCCATCTTTTTCAAAGAAATGGAACAAATAATTCTAAAATTTATATGGAACCAGAAAAGACCTCGAATAGCCAAAGGGATATTGAAAAAGAAAGCCAAAGTTGGTGGCATCACAATTCCGGACTTCAAGCTCTATTACAAAGCTGTCATCATCAAGACAGCATGGTACTGGCACAAAAACAGACACATAGATCAATGGAACAGAATAGAGAGCCCAGAAATAGACCCTCAACTCTATGGTCAACTCATCTTCGACAAAGCAGGAAAGAATGTCCAATGGAAAAAAGACAGCCTCTTCAATAAATGGTGCTGGGAAAATTGGACAGCCACATGCAGAAAAATGAAATTGGACCATTTCCTTATACCACACATGAAAGCAGACTCAAAATGGATGAAGGACCTCAATGTGCAAAAGGAATCCATCAAAATCCTTGAGGAGAACACAGGCAGCAACCTCTTCGACCTCAGCCACAGCAACGTCTTCCTAGGAACATCACCAAAGGCAAGGGAAGCAAGGGCAAAAATGAACTATTGGGATTTCATCAAGATCAAAAGCTTTTGCACAGCAAAGGAAACAGTTAACAAAATCAAAAGACAACTGACAGAATGGGAGAAGATATTTGCAAAGGACATATCAGATAAAGGACTAGTGTCCAGAATCTATAAAGAACTTAGCAAACTCAACACCCAAAGAACAAATAATCCAATCAAGAAATGGGCAGAGGACATGAACAGACATTTCTGCAAAGAAGACATCCAGATGGCCAACAGACACATGAAAAAGTGCTCCATATCACTCGGCATCAGGAAAATACAAATCAAAACCACAATGAGATATCACCACACGCCAGTCAGAATGGCTAAAATCAACAAGTCAGGAAATGACAGATGCTGGCGAGGATGCGGAGAAAGGGGAACCCTCCTACACTGTTGGTGGGAATGCAAGCTGGTGCAGCCACTCTGGAAAACAGCATGGACGTTCCTCAAAATGTTGAAAATAGAACTGCCCTATGACCCAGCAACTGCACTACTGGGTATTTACCCTAAAGATACAAACGTAGTGATCCAAAGGGGCACGTGCACCCGAATGTTTATAGCAGCAATGTCCACAATAGCCAAACTATGGAAAGAACCTAGATGTCCATCAACAGATGAATGGATCAAGAAGATGTGGTATATATACACAATGGAATACTATGCAGCCATCAAAAGAAATGAAATCTTGCCATTTGCGACAACATGGATAGAACTAGAGCGTATCGTGCTTAGCGAAATAAGTCAAGCAGAGAAAGACAACTATCATATAATCTCCCTGATATGAGGAAGTGGTGATGCAACAGGGGGCTTAAGTGGGTAGAAGAAGAATCAATGAAACAAGATGGAATTGGGAGGGAGACAAACCATAAGTGACTCTTAATCTCACAAAACAAACTGAGGGTTGCTGGGGGGAGGGGGGTTGGGAGAAGGGGGTGGGATTATGGACATTGGGGAGGGTATGTGCTTTGGTGAGTGCTGTGAAGTGTGTAAACCTAGTGATTCACAGACCTGTACCCCTGGGGATAAAAATATATGTTTATAAAAAATAAAAAATTTAAAAAATAAAAAAATAAAAAATAAGGAACTAATTCATTATCTTGAAAATTGGTAAATAAATGGAAAGAATCAAGCATTTATGCTGCCTTTCCTAAAGGAATCATATAGCTGTGTATCCAGATGCCATATAAGGGACTAGTATGCCAATTAATAAGAAAAAAAAACAGGATAGAAAATACCACTGTTTTGCAACCTTAAATGAATAGATATAGGTATGAAGTTTCAAGAGTTGCTGAGATCACAAAGAGAGGCACAGGCACCTCCAATGGACTTGACAAACACTGCTTAGAGAATTGCCAAAGGACTTGAATCTGAGTCTGATCCAGTCCTGGATCCAGCTATAAGTGTGCAGGAATTATCCAGGGCAGAACATACTGAATTGTATATGAATTTATAATCAGCAAAATCCAGTCTACAGTATATATAGGTCAAACCCAGATTCTAGATCTGATAAATTATAAGGGAAAAGGAGGAACAGAGAGAAAAACCTACAGATTTTTAAAAATACATTTATTTATTTATCAGAGAGAGCCTCAAGTAGAATCCAGGCTGAGTATGGAGCCGAACGCGGGCCTCAATTTCGTGACCCTGAGATCATGACCTGAGTCGAAACCAAGAGCCAGATGCTCAACTAACTGTGTCACCCAGGCACCCTGCAAACCTACAGATATTTTAAAGAGTTTTTAAGGGGCAACTGTGTAGCCCAGTGGGTTTAGTGTCTGACTCGTGATTTTAGCTCAGGTCATAATCTCAGGGTCATGAGATGGAGCCCTGTATGAGGCTCCACACTCAGTGGGGAGTCTGCTTAAGATTCTTTCCCTTTCCCTCCCTCTCTGCCCCTCTCCCTGCTTGTTCTAAAATAATTTTTTTTTAAAGTTCTTAAGTAATTTTTAACTGGTAAGGCTACACTATAGTGTCTAGAAATATACATTTATGGAAAAAAACTCAAGCATAAGAAAATAAGTACTATAGAAATCTGAAGAATGGCTACTAATGGGAGTACAGAAGTAACTGAGACTGGCACTGAGCAATGGAGGGGCTCTGGCATGGTGAGCACGATTCTACACCCTGATCTGAGGGGTATCATCTTATTTTAATAATTTATTAATACCAAAAACACTAACCAAAAGAAAGCTGGTATAGCTCTGTAGCCAGGCTGCCTGGATTTGAACTGTGGATTCTGCCACACAGCCAGGAAATTACTAATGACTCTACGCCTTGATCTCACTATCATAAAATGAGGAGAGTAAAAAATACGTAGCTCATAGGGGTGTTATGGAAATTAGGAGTTAATATAGAAAGAAAATAAAACAGTGCCTGACTCATAGCTGACAGAGCTGGTGATCAGAGTTGGTGACCACCAGCTACCTGAATTAGTGTAGTTACTTAATCTCTCTGGGCTCCAGTTTCCTCAGCTGAGTTTAAAATATCTACCTAATTCAATTATCAAGAGATCAGAAGGAAATATATACAATGTATCTATTACAGTATTCAACAAATAACAGGTCTTTTTCTAGGCCTCCCAACATCCAGAGAGAATTATCAGTCACATTAGACATACCTCAGTCATAGCACATTCCTCTTGCACTTTTCACCTAGTCATTCAAGTTGATCTCAATGAAATGATCACCCAGTGAGTCTTATGTCTGAAACTGGATCTTCATCTAGATTTCAAAAGATAAACCAAAAATCTTAAAGTGTTCAACTTCTAGTGAAAATGGTCTTGTGTTATTCCCAGAGCAGGCATCTATGGCACTGGTAACCACTGAACTGAAGTGGAACAGCTGAAGTAACCACTGATGGACTCAACACTCATCATCTTGTGTTTTCTTCCTTCTCTTCATTCCTCTCCCTGCTTTTTGAAACATTTAGCTGGGAGTCCAAATCTATCATAAACTATTATCTGCAAGAACAGATAATTCTGACCACAAAGGTAGATTATTCTCATTTGCAAGGGTACTAAAATGAAACGCTCTCACACAAATACCACTAAACACAAACGGCAAAGGCAGGAATAAAAACTATCTTCTCAATTCCACCTGTGACTAAATAAATAATTGTTTTAAAAAGTTCTTAAGTAATTTTTAATTCCTTTCCAGAAGTCCATGTTGTGAAATTAATGTGCTGATAGTATGCACCAGCCTTTCCCCCTACTATAAGCTGTGACAGGACACAGATCTGGAACTGAGTCACAGGTAAAGACCAAATGTTTTCCAAGGCCAAAGAAGACGCTATACCTTTAATCAGTGCCACAACACACCTAAAGTAAGACTGTGGGAATAGGGGTTGCAGGAGACAAGTTGTTTGCACATAACATAAAAAGCCAAATGCAGAGAGAGGTAAAGCATGTTGTATCTTCTGGCACTGTCCAGGTTTTCCAAGAGTCCTCTGGTAACTTCCCCTTCACAGGTCTGAAGCCCAGTTAACAAGCAGGATCCAATAAAATGTGTATTTTTCAACACTTTCTTGGGGAAAAGCTGGAGATAACAAACCATGGCATGTGGTGATTCTTTCTCCATGGAGACTCATCAAAATTTGTCATTAGCTATCTCAAAAGCATATATCTCACATTACTGCAATAAATGGAACACGCAATGCTTTCAAAGTCTCTACTGTCAATTAAATACGAAAGCTCTACTCCCAAAACAGAGGAGCATGCTGCTCAATTTTCTTATTAGTGAATCTACTGAAAATAAGGAAATGGGAGTTGGGATTGGATGTCATCTCCACCCAGTAACTGGGCCCCAGGAGAGGGTACACAAAGGGCCAGAGCCGCCTCTCCCCGTTTGAGGGAGAAGCTGCGGGCCAAGCCCCAGTTAGCCACCTGTTCAAGGTGTGGCGGGGCAGGCAGGAGTCCACCTGGCAATAAAGAAAGTAAAAACAGAGGACTGGAACCAACGCAGGTGATGCCTGCACAATGCTTAATATTATTATGATTAGAAGATAAATGGTAGCAGAAACCCTTCCTGTGCGGTCTCTAGGGGCCGGATCCCAGCCTTCTGACATTCCCACCTCACAGACTCAGACTCCGCCGAAAGCCAGCCGTCCTCCGAGCCTGGAATGAGCCTCATGAGTAGTTGGAAGGGCAACTCGCCTACTCCCCCGGGTACCCACCCTTTCGCTCCGAGTCTCCTCTAGACAGCAAACTTCTCAGACACCCTAACCCTGAAAAGCGAAGCGGGTCCGTTCTGGTCGGCTCTTGCACACGGAGGACTCGCCTAGGACTCGGCCTCAGTGCGGTCTGCGCCGGCTGTTATCCTAAGCCTCACACGACTGCCTCTTCAACCTTCTCAACCAGCCCTCAGCGCAAGAATTACCAGCTGTGTGCTGCGAATGAAGAAACGGAGGCGCTGTGGCCTGCGGTGAGCAGCCCGAGGTGCCCAAGGCCAGGCAGTCACGACTCCAGCCGGGTTAGTCAGGGACCGCCACCCTTACACTAGGATTATAACTGACGCGCTCCCTGGGCGCCCGACAAGAGTCGGTGTGACCATTCTCCCAGACCGGCCCGGGCCGGTCCCCGGGATGCGCGGGGGAGGGACACCGACGCCACTCACCTTCCTCCGCCGCGGCCTTCCCCAGCAGCACGCCCGGCCCGGCCCGGCCCAACTCAGCCCTCTCTGGCTCCGCCCCCGCGACCGTTACCGCGCCGCGGGAGGCCGGCCAATCGAGCTGGAGCGCGGCGAGAAGCCCCACCTCCGCTCCGCCTCAGAGCGCGGGCCCTGTTTCTTCCCACAGCCCGGGGAAATGGGGGGGCGGGGCGGAAGTGTCTAGGTCGGCCCCGCGTCGAGTTGCCCTCGCTCTTGGGGGCGGGACTTACAGTCACTCAGAGGAGAGTGCGCCGAGCTTACGGTCTGCGCCTGCGCACTGCCGTCGCACTGACAACAAGCCGTGCTTTTGCAGGCGCTGTTAGCAGACACCTGGAAACTCATTTGCCCGGACCACAGAAATACATAATTGAGGCCGTTGGTGGAAATGAGGCCCCGACAACGTAACCAACGCGTTCTGCCCTCCACACACATTCAAGCTGTGACTGTGAGCCTTTGTACAGGACTAGTCAGCTTGTTTTCTAAGTTCCAGACCTTGCTGATCGCGGCAGCACCTAGCATTTGGAGGACCCCAGTATGTGTTCATTAATGACATTTTACCCTTACGTTCAGCATTTTCAAATCTCCACGAAGTGTCCGGCCCTACATGAGGCTCCAGGAATGCAGAGGTGGCTGACTGGAAATGCTCAGTCTAGGTAGGGACTGAATATACGCTCTGAAATTAAGATACAATGTGATAGGCATAATCAAAGAAGTTCGCGCAGGGTACAGAAGGAAAAGAGAAGAATTACCTAAATGGGTCACTTTAGTCTTCCTAAACCTGTGAGTCTCAACCCTGACTGCATATTAGAATCACCCCAGGAGCTGTGAAAATTTGGTAATCAATCCCCAGACTACTTAAATCAGAATCTCCAGGGTAGGCCTCAGGTGTTAATAGTTTGTCAATAACGTCTCCTCCCCATCCTCCCCTCCCCAGGTGATTCTAATTGCCTCCAAGCTCAAGAACTGCAAATTTAGAGAAATACTTGAATGATTCTGAATGGTAGGAGTTCCCCAGCAACACAGGGAGGAAAGATAATTATAGAGAACTTCTTGAGCAAATTAAATAGTTTCAAAGCACATTATTATAATGCCTAAATCACAAGTAATCAGTAAACCTTATTATTTTTTGTCATTAAACCTGGGCCCCTTTGGTATGACTCATATATGCCCTCCCCTAAAACCTAACTCCAAAAGCCTTTACAAATATAATGGAACCTACTGAGGGCTCCCTGATGAAACTGAGTACTATGTTGCATCCCTGGAAAGGCAGAATGGGAAGGCTTTAGGAGGTGTGCTAAAGACCTGGGACTTTATCCAGGGGGGTAATGGGAAACCATAGACAAGTTTTCAAAGGAAGTAATAAAATGGGAATATTTCTTGTTGGGGTGACTTCAAGCCTAATTTTAATGCATCTTGACAATACAGATAAAAACTGTAAAAACATCTCCACCATGTACAAATATGATCATTGCTTTTTCCCCCTCACAAAAAGAAGTCACCTCAATATTTTATTTCTCAGATTAATAAAGTCAGAAACTACAAATAGGGTCCCTGCCCACCATTTTCAAAAACTCATAAGGGGTTAAGTGATCAAAAAATTCCTAGCAGAAAATACAACTTCCACACACCTGAAGAGAAGTCTCATTGGCCCACTATTGTTCTTGCAT
Organism: Mustela nigripes; assembly: GCF_022355385.1. Lineage (NCBI taxonomy): Eukaryota > Metazoa > Chordata > Mammalia > Carnivora > Mustelidae > Mustela > Mustela nigripes. Next base: position 94,868,397 of record NC_081558.1, read on the forward strand.
CTTACAGCCACATAGTGTCGCTGTTGGACGACCCGTATTTTCCAGATCTGTGGTGGTGCAGGTCCCATAAGGGCTGACGATCTCCAACAGAGGGCATCAATCATTCCGGGTCTCACAAGAAATCTTAGGGTCACAGCTTTTAGGGTAAATACTTTCAGGCCCATATTTGGCTTTCTTCCCAGGCAGCTGGGGCCACTGTGAGTTTGATCTCTGTGTCTGCGCCATGCAAAGATGTTCTCAACGCTGCCCCCAATCCCTTTCCTTACCTAGCTATTCACACTAGCAGTAGTTTATATTTAAACAGACTTTCATTTTCTTTTTTTATTTAAGGTTTTTTTTTTAATTTATTTATTTCATAGAGAGAGAGGGGGATCACAAGTAGGTAGAGCAGCAATCAGAGGGAGAGGGAGAAGCAGACTCCCCCAACAAGGATCCTGATGCAGGGCTCAATGCCAGGACCCTGGGATCATGACCTGAGCTGAAGGCAGAAGCTTAACCAACTGAACCATTCAGATGCCCCAGTAGATTTTCATTTTCAACCCTAGAAACACAGAGTCCAACTGCTTGCCTTTTCCAAGACAATAGGGTGACTTGCCCACTCTTCTGATTATAGCTGCACTAATTGAGCCAGAAAGTCAAATATCACGTGTCAGTTGGAACCATTTTGGCTGCAAATAGAAAACCTGATTCAAACTGTCTTCTCAAATGTCTTCTTAAGCAATAAGTAAATTTATTATCTCACACAACAGGAAGTCCACAGGCAAAACACTTTTAGGTTGGTGAATTCAATGGCTCAACAAGTTATCAAGGACCTCATCTATTAGTCTCTCTGCTCTCCTACAAACATGGTAGGTTTCAAATTCATACTAAAGTGATTTTCCAGAGGTCTACCAGGAGCAATCAGGACCACATACTTTCTTTTCCATCTACAATCTTTCCTTCTGTTTTTGGTTTTTTTTGTGGGGTTTTTTTTGTTGTTGTTGTTGGGTTTTTCTGACCAATTAGGTCACATAGGCACATACTCTGCCTCCCAATCAGTAACTGACTAGCAAATGTAAAGAAGACTTAACCTTGAGTTCCAGAAGGGAAAAGAGGTTACCATAATTGGAATTGGCAATGGGGTGGGTGCTCCTTGAATCACATAAGTTGCAAGGGAGAGATATGGCTACTTGAGTAAAGCTAAGGGCCAAGAGGACCATGGATGTTAGATGTAGGATCACCAGTATTCTTTACAGTGTTCAAAGCACAGGAAGGCTGATTATCTTCTATTTCCTAAGAAGAGAGCCTCCTCCTCATCACTCCTGGATTTTGTGTATATCAAGTGGAGGGGAGGAAGTTCTATAGTACTCTACAGTCCTCCAAAGGAATTCCATTCTCATGGACCATCAAGGCCTTTCCAGCCCCTCTCTTTGCTAGAGAAGTAAAAGACTGTACACAAGTTCAGTCTTTGACTCAGCACACTGCTGCATGGGTCTTGAGTTTTCTTTTCCTTTCTTTTTTTAAATTTTATTTTTAATTAATCTCTATACCCAGTGTGGGGCTCAAACTCACAACCCCAAGATTCAGAGTCACATGCTCCACTGACTGAGCCAGCCAGGAACCCAGAGTTTTCTATGGGTCTTCAATGACTCACCAGGGTGCCAATGGTTCTAAACACTCATTTAACATTCATTTACAAAAATGTATTAAGTACCTGTTACCTAAGTTCCAGGGATCAAACTAAATACTGTGTATAAACACAGTATACTCACAGTGGTGAGTAAACCAGATGAGATTCCTGCCCTCACAGTGGTTGTGAAAAAAACCACAAATAAGCATTAATTATGATAAGTGCTATGAAGAGAAGGAAGAGAACAGGGGCACATGGAGGAGGCTCTCTCAGGTAGTGGCATTTAAGCTGAGATCCAAAGCCTGTCTTCATTTCAGTTTACTGCTTTCCTCTGTGCTTTGTCTTCCCAGTATAAATTACAGCCTTTCCTAGCAATTACAACAGATCTTTTCATTTCTAAACTTCTAAACTAATTCTCAAATTTTCTCCTAGGCATAGACCTATCAAGTTTTTCCTCATAACGAGGAGTATACCAAACTCAAATGGCATTTGGTGATAAATTCTTGAAGATTCTTCAACTCACAAGTCTTTTAGACTTAGAATCCTTAATTAATCCTTAATTACATTAATAACCCTTGTGTCTGCCTCCCATCTGAGAATCTGAACTCTGGGGATATGGATCATATCTTACTTTTTCCAGGACCGAGCATTATCCCCAGCACATAGGTGTGCAATACAGTGTGGAGTGGCCCTGCTAATTTTGGGTCAGATTTAGACAGAGGCATTCACCTTCAGTAGCCATTTTCCAGTATAAACAAGCACAGGCAAATAGCTCAAACAAATAGATTGATAACATAGGGCGCCTTGGTGGCTCAGCTGGTTAAGCCGCTGCCTTCAGCTCAGGTCATTGTCCCAGGATTCTGGGATTAAGCCCCACGTCTTGGGCTCCCTGCTCAGTGGGGAATCTCCTCTCCTCCCCTCAACTCATGCTCTCTCTCAAATAAATAAATAAATAAATCTTAAAAAATAGATTAATAACAAATGTTCAAGAATCAATACAGATTAACAACAGCTATATTAATTGGACCTTTAAAATGTGTCAATCTCAGGCTACACACTTTTTTCTAACTTCTTGACTCTTCAGAACAACCTTAACGTAAGTACTGTTATTATCTTCATTCTACAAATGATCAAATTAGAAAACAGAAATTAAAAAAAAAATGTGTGCCTGGGTGGTTCAGTCAGTTAAGCATCTGCCTTCAGTTCAGGTCATGATCTCAAGTTCCTGGGATAGAGTTTTGCATCAGCTCTCTGCTCAGCAGGGAGTCTGCTTCTCCCTTTCCTGTGCTTGCTCTCTTTTTCAAAAATAAACTAAGGGGCACCTGGGTGACTTAGTGGGTTAAAGCTTCTGTCTTCAGCTCAGGTCATGATCTCAGGGTCCTGGGATCGAGCCCTACATTGGGCTCTCTGCTCAGCAGGGGGCCTGCTTCCTCCTCTCTCTCTCTCTCTGCCTGCCTCTCTGCCTACTTGTGATCTCTGTCTGTCAAATAAATAAGTAAAATCTTTAATATTAATTAATTAGTAAGTTAATTAATTTAAAATCTAAAAAAAAAAAAAGAAAAAAAAAAGACTTGCTAAGATCACACAGCCAGTATGTGGCAGAGCCAGGATCTGAAACAAGCACTCAGGCTCCAAAGCCTACTTCGTTAACCATCTGATCATATCACTTCTCTTGATGAGCAACTGCTCTACCATAAGATTGGTATAGGCATTTATTCCAATTTGCAGTTATTTCATCTGTCTGTGTATTAGTCATCTACTGATACATAACAAATTATTCCTAAAATTGGAACATTTAACATCTTGACATGTCCGTGGATCAGTAATACAGGACTGGCTTAGCTGGATGGTCTGGACAGAACCCTTCATGAGGTTGCAGTCAACCTGTTTAGCCACAGTCAGTCATTTCAGGGTTCAACTGGGGCTGACGGATTCACTTCCAAACTCATTCAAGTGGTTATTGGCAGGGCTCAGTTTGTTCCTTAGCAGCAGGCCTCTCTACAGGCTGCCTGAGTAGCACCCACAACATGATAGCTTCCCACAGAGGAAGTGATCCAAGAAAAGGTGTGAGGGCCTAAGAAATAAGCAGAAGTCTTTTTTAGAACCTCCTCTGGGTAGTGACATCTCATCACTTCTGCTATATGATATTAATCACACAGACCAACTATGGTAAAATATAATAGAGGACTACACAAGGATGTTGATACCAGGAAGTAAGGATGCTTGGGAGCCATTTTGTAAGCAACTAATCAGTCTGCTTGCTCATTTTTTGTGCCTCCTCCACTAGAATGTAAACTTCATGAGTGGGGAAAAACATCAGTGATGTTCATTGTAATATTCTCTCCACAGGACTTGCCATAGAACAGATGGTCAATAAATACTGAATAAATGTAATGATGATAATGATATGAATTCCAAAGAATGAGCTCCCTACAACAATCCTGTCTTACTCTCACACAGATTTCCAGTTGCCTTTCATGGCAGCATTCAAATATTTGTTTATTTAAGACTTCATTTTTAAGTAATCTCTACACCCAACATGCAGCTCGAACTCACAACCCTGACATCAAGAGTTGCATGCTCCACTGACTGAGCCAGCCAGACACAGCTCAAATAATTTTTTTAAAGCAAGCCTCTAGGGGCACCTGGGTGGCTCAGTGGGTTGGGCTTCTGCCTTTGGCTCAGGTCATGATCTCAGGGTCCTGGGATCGAGTCCTGCATCAGGTTCTCTGCTCAGTGGGGAGCCTGCTTTCCCCTCCCTCTCTGCCTGCCTCTATGCCTACTTGTGATCTCTGTCAAATAAATATAAAAAATAAATAAAAGCAAGATTCTATTATGCCCAAGAACCTTTATTCATAATTTCTTTTTTTGCTAAAGAAACCCATAATTTTTATTTCACTGTCAGTTTTTCAGGAAGTGAATTCTCAAAGGAGATGAAAAAAATTTTTGAGCTGGACCCAAAGCTATGGGGGGTACAAATTTAGAGAGGAGTGTTAACCATTAGTAAATGCCTACTCAGCACAATTAGGAGGGCTGGCAGAGCTAGGAGCAAGCTAGGGGAACTGAGTCCAAGATTATTGCATTGGATAGGACCCTGGAAGCATGTAAAAGTGATTCCAGGTGACTGGAATTCAGTGACTCCCCCTAGCTCCCAGATACAATTATTTCAAAATAAAGTTTTTTTAAAAAGCACCAGTAGACTGGGGCACGTGGATGGCTCAGTCAGTTAAGCAGCCGATTCTTGATTTTGGCTCAGGTAATGATCTCAGGGTCATGGGATCAAGCCCCAACTGGGGCTTTGCTCTCAGCAGGGAGTCTGCTTGAGGATTCTCTCTCTCCCTCTGCCACTTCCCCGACTCATGCTCTCTATCAGTCTCTAAAGTAAATAAATCTTTTTTAAAAATCACAAAGACCTACATTAAAAGAAGTTCTAAGTATGTACGTTAGAAAGAAGTGATCAAAGAAGACAAGTATGAGATGCAAGGGTTGTTGAGAAAAAATGATAAACATGCAGATAAATATAAACAAACATTGTATAATTCAGTATAACGATCACAAAGGCAAATGTGTGGGCTGGAAAAAGGACAGACTCAATGAAACTTGATTACACAGTGAAAGGGGCAGGCATTGGAGTTAGAGTATTCCAAAATACCTGTATTGTCTAAAAGGAGAAGCGGGGTGGTTAGGCTCTCTTAAGTGTGCAATGTAAAATTTTAAGGGTAGCCTCTCTATGTGGGCTGGAAAAAGGACAGACTCAAATGAAACTTGATTACACGGTGAAAGGGGCAGGCATTGGAGTTAGAGAATTCCAAGATACCTGTATTGTCTAAAAGGAGAAGCGGGGTGGTTAGGCTCTCTTAAGTGTGCAATGTAAAATTTTAAGGGTAGCCTCTCTAAGAACAGGAATAGAGTCAATGAATTCCAAACCAGGGGATGGAAAAAGTGGAATATGAAAACAAAAATTCAGGCTACTTTTAAGAATGAAAGAAAGGAGAACAAAAGGCAGATCAAAGGTGGGACAAATAACAAAAGGTAAGATAGTAGAGGCAAGCTAAATACAGTGGGATAGTGCAAAACACCTTTCTTCATTATTATTATTTTTTAAATTTATATCCCCTCCACCCATTTCTCCCCCCTCAACCTCTAATGATCACCAATCTCTAATGATCACCAATCTTTTGGTTTTGTTTTTAGATCCCACCCACATGAGACATATACAGTAATTGTCATTTTTTAGTTATTTCACTTAGAATAGTGTCCTTAAGCTCCATCCATGTTGTCACAAACAGCAGAATTTCCTTCTTTTTTATGGCTTAATAATAGTATTCATGTCTCTGTGTGTGTGTGAGAGAGAGAGAGAGAGAAACAGAGAGAGAGAAATATCTAAAAGTAAAATTGCTGGATATGGTAGTTTCATTTTTAATTTTTTTCTAGAGGGACAGGGTAGGGCAGAGGGAGATAAAGAATATCAAGCAGGCTCCATGCACAGCGAGGAGCCTGTGGCAGGCTCTATCTCACAACCCTGAGATCATAACCTGAGTCAAGATCAAGAGTAGGACACTTAATGGACTGAACCACCAGGGCACTCTTATTTTTACTATTTTTGAGGAACCTCCACACTGTTTTCCATAGTAGCAGCACCAAATTACATTCCTACCAACAGTGCACAAGTGTTGCCTTTTCTCCATATCCTTGCCAACACTTGTTATTTATTTTTGATAACAGCCATTCTAACAGGTATGAGCTATTCATGTATATAGTTTCTATATAACTATAGAAAATAGACTCAGAAAAAAACATCAAATTCATGTTCACACTGGCCTTGAAGGAAGACAAGCAAGTAATAGTGCTGGACTTGCAAATCCAATAGTGTTTTATCTGCAATGTTTTCTTCCATTGAAATTTTTCAATGAGCCAATATTTAATGATGGTCAGTTGATTCTAGGTAGCAGGAATATGGGTATTAATATCTATACTTTTCTATGTTTTTAAAATTTCTCTAAATAAACACAATACAAATTTTTACAAAGTCTTAACCAACTGGAACATGAGTCTGTACTGCCTTCCTTTGGCTCTTGGCTCTAATTAAGGGTGTATCTACAGTCCCCACGCTCCACATGACTTAAACCAAAGCCTACATTCTTCTAAAATTGTCAAGTTTCTCTTGTTTGATGTTCTGCAAAATCACCTTGTTTCACCGCTTCCCCACTTGCTGTGTTTGTGTAGGTAGAACCACAGCGTCCTCAGGCTGAGGGGAAGATGTCTAAGCAGCAGCAACCCAGCCAGCAGCAGGAGACTGTGGGTACTGGCTTTGGCTCTGACACACAATCCTCTGAGGCCAGAATTCTGAGCCCAGGGCTTGTTTCTAAAGCCCCGATTCTTCTTCCTTTAAACGTATTGCCTGCCAGTCATCAGGCTGAACCAATACTGGAAGGGCATGTGGAGAATTTTAAGTCTTGTTGTTATCAGACTATGTAACTTTTCCCTTTTATTTTAATCTCCATTCACATTCTTTAAAAAGTAAGTTCAGAAAACCCGTCAGTGCATTAACAATTCCTTTTTCAAAAGGAGGCAGAATGAAAGCACGGAGAATGGTGAATGAAAACATTTTGTTACTCTCTTAAACTATGCCACTGATGGTCTGGCTGGTTCAGTCAGTAGAGGATGTGACTCTTGATCTCAGAGTTCTAAGTTCAAGCCCCACGTTGGGTGTAGAGATTACTTAAAAGTAAAATCTTATAGGGGCACCTGGGTGGCTCAGTGGGTTAAAGCCTCTGCCTTCTGCTCAGGTCATGATCCCAGGGTCCTGGGATCAAGCCCCACATCGGGCTCTCTGCTTAGCTGGGAGCCTGCTTCCTCCTCTGTCTCTCTCTCTCTCTGCCTGTCTCTCTGTCTACCTGTGATCTCTGTCAAATAAATAAATAAAATCTTTAAATAAAAAAATTATTAAAAAAATAAATAAATAAAATAAAATCTTATAAAAAGTCGTCCATCAATCAATCAGTCACTGATGTCAAAGGGCAAACTGGTGAGAGGCAGTTTAAGAGGTTAAGAACAGCATTTAGGTACCCTGGGAAACAAGGAAATAATCTGCGAATGAGAATAAAGTCAAAAGCATGGGTCACCTGGCTGGCTCCATGAGGAAAGCATGTGACTCCTGATCTTGTGGTTGTGAGTTTGAGTTCCATATTGGGCACAGAGATAACCTTGAGGTGTGTGTGTGGGGGTGTCAAGTCAAAAGCAGGATCAGCTTGACTGAACACATTTTATACTCAAGTTCACTGTTTTGGGGCGCCTGGGTGGCTTAGAGGGTTAAGCCTCTGCCTTCGGCTCAGGTCATGATCTCAGGGTCCTGGGATCGAGCCCCGCATCAGGCTCTCTGCTCAGCGGTGAGCCTGCTTCCCCCCTCTCTCTCTGCCTGCCTCTCTGCCTACTTGTGATCTCTGTCTGTCAAATATACTCAAGTTCACTACCTTTCACAGTATTTTCTTCAGACTTTCTTTTCGTAACAGTTCTGTCTAGTAACAAGTGACTAATGCTACCATCAGTGTCCTGGTCCCCGGGAATGAGTAGGTGGAAAATGTAGCCCAAACTGGTATGTTCCTCAATTCAGGTATCCCAGGAATTATACCAAAGAGAAAACAGTGACACAGAACAAGGCACCTGAGGAATCAGATTGCACTGACTATTCTTGGTGCAAACATGAATGCACCTCAGTGCTCTGTGGGCAAAGGAGCTTCTCAGGCCTCTAAGGAAGGGCCCAGATATTTCTTCAAGCACATTTAACCATTTTGTCACCACAGGCCTTGTTAACATGACAGGTCTGGCTCTACATGCTGGCCCTGTAACTTCTGAAGGGCTTTAGGCCTCTGTAATGTAAGTACTGGGCTGTTGTGAAAAATACACACAATATATAAGGACATAGCAAACATCCAATAAATGACATCTTACTGGTCTTATAAAGGATATCCAGACGTCTGAAGTTTTACAAGAAAATCTGATCCTTCATTAAACGGTATCACTGAGCTGCTCCCCAACCAGGGTTTCCTGATGCTAGCCCAACTAAGAAACAACTTAGCATTGTTTCTTAGAAGAAATAAGGACTAGATAAAAGTAATTAGGAATATCATTCAGCTAACCTTATCCCATCACTGGAAATTTCCACTCTGGGGCCTTTTACCCTTTCCCCACTACCTCACTCTTTCAACAATTATTTATTGAAAACTCTGCTCAAGACACTGGTTTAGAAGAAAATACAAATATGAAAAGTCTTTGTTTTCCAGAAGCTTTCAGTACAGGGTGGCAAACAAAAAATCCGTGCTCACAAAGCAGAATCTGTATGATATAATTTGCTTAAGCATTCAGTCATTATTACTTTGCAGACTGATTAATAGGTTGTTTCTTTTTGTGTCTCTATCCCCCTTCTCTCACATACTTGCTCAGCATTTAGAAATGACTTCAACTCTACCAACCCTAAAGATAAAACGATCCTTTATATTAACCTCAAGCGGGAGGAAGAAATTACACAATAGAGCATGGATGCCTCCATGCCCCGCCAAACTTCTGGGCCATCAGAGTCCTCACCAGAATAAGAATACTGTCAAATGTCTGTATATTATTGTCCCCGGGGCCACTCACTGGCCTCCTCAAATGGTCCACTCAACAACTCTCCTCCCTCTCTGCTGGTTGCGAAAATGGATACCACGTGAAACTTACCCAGGCATGCTCTACATTCATTCCTTAAACAAGTATTTATCAGAGCCTACTATGAGCCTGCACTGTGAAGACGTGCGAGATACACGAGTGAAAGCCAAGCAGCCACAACCCCTGCCTTTCAAGAACCTCAGTCCACGACTAAGTTACCCATTAAGCAAAAATTACAGAAATAACTGCACACCCTGACAAGGGCTAAGGAGAATTCAAGGGTTCAGGGCCTGGATAATTTTCCTTAAAAAATTATATGTCCGGCAGCAAGCTCAACAACCAAGTGTTGGATAACTAAGGGAAGAGGCAGGGAGGAGCTCCCAGCAGAGGGAAGAGCATCTGCAGAGGCCCGTGGAGAGAAAAAGCTTGCATCATTCGAGAACTACATGGGGCCTCACGCGTGCTTTAAGGAGCCTGGGTCTTTACAGAAGTAACCAGAAAAGATTTCAAGGGGCGAACGCCATAATCAGATTTACCTGCCCAGTGGCTTCAGAGCAGACACAGGGTCTCTTTTTGCCACCAGTTTATCCCCAGCGTCCGGCCCCGCGCCTTCTATCAGCGGGTCCCACCAGCCAGGGCTTAAAGTTTGGGGTTTGGGATGAGGCAGGGCTCCTGCAGAGAGCGCCAAGCCCTCCGCTGAGGCAGCGGGCGGGGGTTGCGTCCGCGGCGCTCGGCGCTCGGAGGCGGGTGGCGGCCAGCGCTGGGCACCTCAGGGGACCTGAAGCGCCACAGAGTCGGCGCGCTCGCAACTGGCGGCGGCCGAGCTTTCAGCTTCCGAGGAGGAGGCGCCCGGTTCTCGGCGAGGGGAGCAAGGCCACGCGGCCCGGGTGGCGGAGCCGGAACCCGCGCGCTCCGTGGCACAGAACCTGCCGTGGTGCCCGGCGGCCAGGTAAGCCCCGCGGCGCAGGTGGGGAGGCCCCGGGTCGGGCCCCAGAAGCCCCTGCGCCCAGCCCCGGCGTCCCCGCTGTAGCGCGGCTGCGGCCATCTCCCGGCAGCGGCGGCGGCGGCGGCGGCGGCGGCGGGCGCCGCGAGCGGTGGGTGGTGTCTACGCGGACCGTGAGCCGGGAGGGTGAGGCACCGGGGTGTTCGGGAGTTTTCTGTCGGCCGGGCCCAGGGCGGAGGCAGAGGCGGGAACTGTGGGGGCGGGAGCAGCCTGCGGGTCTCTCCTTCCTGGCCAGGCCCTGCGACCTGAAGGTAATACTATTCCAGCCGTTTTTTCCTGGACGCCTCAGCGGAGTCAAGGTCGTGAGGTGCTGTAACTCGGCTCCTTTACCTAAGCGTGCGGCTCGCGCAGCTCCCCGTGGCTTCACGTGTTTTTGTGCGATCTTTGGGCCTCCCTGGGCTGCGCTCGTGTGCGCCAGGTTGAGCGCAGCGTCCCTCCGCAGGGCCTAGCCCAGGCTGGCCGTGCAGTGTCTTAGTGACCGCACTGCGACTGACTTGGTGGATTCCCTCCCTGCTGGTGAACGTGGTTTGCAGTGGGTAGCAATACGGAAAGCAATTCCTTGAGCACTGTTATGTCTGATGTGTTGAGCATGATTTGTTTAGAGTGGATCTGTTGTAAGGCTTGTGGTTTACGGGGTAAAAATGCTCCTCAGAAAAGTTACCGGTTTTTTTTTTTTTTTTTTTAAGATTTTATTTATTTGACAGAGAGATCACAAGTAGGCAGAGAGAGAGGAAGGGAAGCAGGCTCCCTGCTCAGCAGGGAGCCTGATGTGGGACTCGATCCCAGGACCCTGAGATCATGACTTGAGCCGAAGGCAGGGGCCCAACCCACTGAGCCACCCAGGTGCCCAAGTTACCGGTTCTTGTACCTCCGGCAGCCTTTGGGGACACCTGGCTCCTGAAGCTTCCTGACGCACTTTGCTGGAGGTCCCAATGCTTCCCATGGGTCTGGACGCACAGAGTCAACACCTATTTGTTGAAGACTGACTTTGTGGCTGGCCTTACCTAGAGCTTTTGCTGAAATGGGAACTATGAATATCTTAGTAATATTTAAAACGGACTTGGGTTTAGCTTGGACAGACCGTAAACAGCCCCAAGGACGGTTAAACCCAAGTTAAGGGCAAGATGGTTTCGATGAAGAGTAGAAACGTCTTAATAGTTAGGTCTTACTCTGAAACTGACCGTTGAACTGCTAGGGAAGAGATTTTATTTTTTTTTTTTTTTAATATTTTATTTATTTATTTGACAGAGAGAAATCACAAGTAGACAGAGAGGCAGGCAGAGAGAGAGAGGGAAGCAGGCTCCCTGCTGAGCAGAGAGCCCGACGTGGGACTCGATCCCAGGACCCTGAGATCATGACCTGAGCCGAAGGCAATGGCTTAACCCACTGAGCCACCCAGGCACCCAAGGGAAGAGATTTTAAAAAAGATAATGCTGATGCCTAGTTACTCAAAAAGCTTTCTTCCAAGACATGTAAAAAAGTTTCAAGTGAGTGACATCATCCTCATCAGTGGAAATAAATGGAATTTGTTTTTCCATCCTTTCCACTTACATTTTTGTTTTAAAATTCATTTTATTTTTATGTTATTGTTATTTTTAAAGTAGTTTTCATGCCCAGCATGGAGTCCAAAGCAGGACTTGGACTCACCACCCCGAGATCAAGGCCTGAATTGAGATCAAGAGTTGGATGCTTGGGGTGCCTGGGTGGCTCAGTGGGTTAAAGCCTCCACCTTTGGCTCAGTTCATGATCCCAGGATCCTGGGATCCAGCCCAAAATAGGGCTCTCTGCTCGGCAGGGAGCCTGCTTCCCTTCCTCTCTGCCTGCCTTTCTGCCTACTTGTGAAGTCTGTCTGTCAAATAAATAAAATAAAAGTCTTAAAAAAAAAAAAAAGTTGGATGCTTAATTGACTGAGCTACCCAGACACCCCTTCATTTACATTTTTAAAATTTTGTGCTAAAATAGAGGGGGTTTTCTTTATAATGATCATTTTTCAATTTGGTCACTTGATCCTGAAAATTAAGTATATGTGTAAGAGTTTAAGAATGACAGTGGAGGAGCACCTGGATGGCTCAGTGATGTAAAGCCTCTGCCTTCGGCTCAGGTCATGATCCCAGGGTTCTGGGATCGAGCCCCGCATCGGGCTCTCTGCTCAGCAGGGGGCCTGCTTCCTCTTCTCTCTCTGCCTGCCTCTCTCTGTCAAATAAAGAAATAAAATCTTAAAAAAAAAAAAAAATGACAGTGGATTAATTCCTTTCTCTCAAGTTTTAAACCAGAGTCTTCTCTGGCCTTCCCACCTATTTGGTAGGGCTGGGATCCTTTCTCTGGGGGTCCATTCTGTCCTTTACTTCTTCCCATTATAAGGACTGTCCCATGGCTGTGTCATAATCATCTTTTGGTCTCTACGGCCTCTCACTAAGCTTAGTGTCCAATTCAGTGCCTGGCACGTAAGTGACTGTTAACATGGTGAATGAATTTAGAGTATGACATGTGTTTATTAAGTCCAGTTTGTAACTTGAAGATGTGTGACAGGTATTTCTCATTTTTCAGATCAGTGAGGTAGATATTGCAGACAAGGACAGTTGTGATCATCTTTTGGTTATAGATAATGGTCGCATTCCAAGAAACACTACCAGCAGGGCACTTGGATCTTTCCTTTTTTTAAACAACTTTGTTGAGGTGTAGTTCACATACATACAATTCACCCATTTAAAGTATATAATTCAATGTCTTTTTGTATATTACAATATTATTTTTTTTAAGTTGTGAAATATGTATCACATAAAATTTGCCATTTTAACTGTCTTTAAGTGTACAGTTCAGTGGGATTAAGTACAACCACAATTTTGTGTAGCCATCACTATTTCTAAAACTTTTCAGCACTTTAGATAGATACTCCATAAATAAATGAATATATGAATGAATGTTGATGATTTAGGGAAAATTTTCAAGAAATAAATGTGATCTTGATTTCTCACTTCCCTTCTAATTTGTTGTGTCGTCTTTTATATTATATATGAAAAGTTATTATAATTAAGATGATACCATGCCTTATTGTAGTATGATAATATTGAAGTTCATTATAATGGAAAACTGAGCAATTCTTTCAAGTTTGAATAGTGAATTACTAAACTTTCTAGGGTCTCTAAAAGTTATAAAGCAAAATATGAAGATACCCCTAAACCCACTCTGATTTGCAAAAGATGGCTTATCCAAATTTATATTATGCTATTTGGCTTCCTTTGTTGCTGCGTATTCTCTTTGCTTTTATAGTTGCAGGATACCCTCCACTTTCACAGGAGATACCCTAGGGCTTCCTAAGATTAGAAAAATTCACAAATTTGTAAAGTGCTCTCAAAACAGGGATTTATTTTAGGTACAAAGTATTTGAGTTTTTAATTTTTATTCTAAAATTTTCATCTTTTCTGTGCTGCTGGATTGCTTTTATCAATGTTAATCCCTTCTTTAACATCTTTTTAAAAACAGTTTGTGGCTTCTGGCTGTTTCCAGCTAAAGAAGTCTGGCAATCTCCCATTTTTTACAAGGAGAGCGCACACTTGGACATCTATAGGGAGAAGGCCAGGCCAGAGTAGATCCGGAGAGCAAAAAATAGTTGAAGTTATTTTTCAGTAGGTTTGGCAAGGATACAGCTGTTAATCCCAAATCTCCAAACATGGAGGGTTTCCAATGCATGTGTGAATGAATATATGTGTGCTTCTGATTTTAGTAAAATTTAATTAATATTACACCCCAGTTAATTCTGAGGTAATTGCATGGGAGTACTGGGCTTTAGTCTGGCTCAGGCCCTACTAGTGACCTGAGCAAACCACATAATTTTGTGGATTCATTATTGGCACTAGTAAAGTAAGAGGGCTTAGGTAAATGGGTAAATTAAGTTTGCTGTTCGAAAGTGATCTAGCATATCCTTGGTGGCTTCCTGCAAACCAATAATTTCTTTGAAGGTATCTACAAATTTTTTTTTAATTTTTTACTTATTTTTTTAGTTAAGTAAGCTCTACCCCCAACATAGGGATTGAACTCACAACACCAATATCAAGAGTCATGTGCTCTACAACTGAGCCAGACAGGTGCTTCTAAAATATTTTTTAAATTATATATTCTACCATAATATATAGCCTTCTAAAACTGAATATTAGGATTGCATTTTAAATTTTTTACCACCGTGTAACATCAATGCTTCCCGAAGATGTATACTGTTTATCCTGGAGTTTTATGTATTCCCTGACCCACTGCCTCATACCCTTGAGGCTTCTTATACCTCACTTTGAGAAGCGTGGGACCCAGAGGACTGGGTCTCTAGGTCTCTTGCAGCTCTGATGTGGTATCATATTTGAAATAAACTAGAGTCTGTTCTCTAGTTTTAGGAAGTTATAAATTTATAACAGGGAAAAATATGATTGGCCAATTTGCATGACTTAATTTCTTTTCCTGACAACTAGAGATTGCAATTCTATTGTATGTATAAGCTGTTTCATCAGAAACTGCATGCAATTTGAGAAATGGATTGCAAACTTAGAAAAAAACCCTTTGCAGATGTCCTCTTTGTTGCTCTCAGTCTTTCTTTGCTGCAATTCTGCTTTTTTCTTTCCTGCCTGCTAATTGGATTAAAGACTATTTTGCCATCCATGGCATCTGGAGATGACAGTCCTATCTTTGAAGATGATGAAAGGTAAATGTCTTGCGTGGCAATAAAATTAGCTCTTCAAACTTTCAGGATTGTTTTAATCACTCAGGTATTATTTATCCAGTCTACTTTGTTAAGGACACATTTTTTAAACTTGCAGATTGCAAGATGGTTTTGCTTTTCTGTGACTAAGAGCAGGGTAGTAAACACCTGGAATGGAGGTGGCCGCTAATGGCACACATCTTTTCCCATGAGGCCTGGATGTAAGGTCTCCAAATCTGTGTTAGCCCCAAGTTCTCAGCAATCACTTCAAGATGATGTAAAATCCACTTACCATTTCTGATGTAGAGTACACAAACAATATTAGAGTGAGTAAAGAGTAAGATGTAGTTAAGAGAGCAGGCTCAAATATAGTCTGTATATAGGTATTACATAATATATATATGTACTCATGCTGGGCATAGACATAAATATTATATATTTTATATTAATATCAAAAGTATGTATTTAAGTTGTGCCAGATAAAGTATTATGGCAAAAATCCTTTATTTTCTAAATAAGATTATGGTAATAAAGACAAGAATTACCATTTTCCATACATTTTTTTTCTTTTGTGATAGGACATTTCTTCTATGACTTCTCTTCTCAGTATAATAAATTAGAACTGTTTTTGTTAAAATGAATCCTAACGGGTTTAAGTATGAAAGGTTTGGGGAGTTCCTGTTTTGGAGTGAATGGATCTGAAAAAGAAATACCAGAATTAAATACTGTGCTTTTTAAATGGGGATGTAGGGAAGAAGTAGAGACTTTTTATTGACCTTTCCAAGCACTCTTCTGTAGCCCAGCTTAGAATGCTATCCTGGATAGGTTCTTAATCCTATTAATATTAAGGTGACTTTGTTTAGAATTATCCGACTATATATCCATATATAGTAGTTTCATCTTAAAGAAAGAGTAAGAGGGAGAAGGAGAAGATAGTTATATGTACTGTGAGTAGAAATTCTTAGGTACTGTCACTTTAGTATCTTGTAATTTTAGGGCTTTAAAAAAATCCGGTATTTTCATCTTGGAAAGATTTATTTGTTATATTCTTACTGCTTTTGGCCTATTGTAATTGCTTTATTTTATTCCCTTAGCCCTCCTTATAGCCTGGAAAAAATGACAGATCTCGTAGCCGTTTGGGATGTCGCTTTAAGTGATGGAGTCCATAAGATCGAGTTTGAACATGGAACCACATCAGGCAAACGAGTGGTATATGTAGATGGGAAGGTAGGAAAACATGGATTACTTTGTAGATTATGGCATACATAGAAGCTTGAATTTGTTAACATAGATTCTTCATATGTAATTCAAGGCTTTTCTCTTACATTGATTATCTTTATATTTGGGCCTGGATCATGTTACTGGACAAAGAAAACTAATAAGAGTTATAGAGTTCATAGAGTGTAACATTTAAACTTCAAGTGCTTTTATTTTCTAAAATATTTGAATCATGAAGTAATAAAATTACATCTAAATAACATTGCTATTTACTCACTTTAATTACAGCATTTCTAAAGCTAAATATTAAGTTTTCTTCCATTTGTGTGTTTTTAACTTTCATATTTTGTTGCTTAGGAAGAGATAAGAAAAGAATGGATGTTCAAACTAGTGGGCAAAGAAACCTTCTGCGTTGGAGCTGCAAAGACAAAAGCAACCATAAATATAGATGCTGTCAGTGGATTTGCATATGAATATACTCTGGAAATTAATGGGAAAAGTCTCAAGAAGTATATGGAGAACAGGTCAAAAACCACCAATACTTGGGTATTACGTTTGGATGGTGAGGACTTTCGAGTTGTGTTGGGTAAGTGAGCGCTATTTCTGCAGAATTTATTGGCTTTTTATGGTGGTTGTTTATTAGTTCCCCCAACTATCCAGACCCTTTATAGGAGCTTTGTGTAGAGAGAGTGTAAGTATGCGTAGGTGTATTTCTGATGTACCATATGAACAAAGTATTCATTTAAATGACTGATTTATATGAGAGCCAGATTTTGTAGTGATAGATTTGAGGACTATAAACAGGTTTAAAAAAAGAAATAATGATGTATTATTATTTATTATTGATATTTATATTATTGTCATTATTGATACTTCTCTTTAAAATGATGTTTAGAGACAGTAGAAATTGAAGATTGATCAGTAACAAAGGAATTTTTCTCTAGGTAGCAAACAGTTTAGTACTGTAACACCTCAAAGTTGTCAAAGTCCAGATAAAGTAGATTACAAAATAAAGAGTAATAAGCCATTGATCTTTAAGCTAAGCTCTGCTGTTACAGATCGCTATCTATGTTGTTTCTACTGGGCCTATAAAATAAATATTTACAAGTTGCTGTCTTTTCTCTCTTCTGGTACTCCCGTATTTCCTGCTTCTCATATCACTAAAGTTAAGACCATTTGGATTATCTCAGTAATTCATTGATTCATTTATTTAGATAATATTGCGTACCTGCTAAATACCAGTTAGCATACTGTAGTATGCAGTAGAAAAAGAGATGTTGTCCATGCCTTAAGGAGTCTACAGTCTATTCAAATGCTACCATGTTCTTTTAAAAAATTTTTTTTGAGAATGAAAAATGTGGGGGCATCTAGGTAGTTCAGTTGGTTAAGCCTCTGACTCTTGGTTTCAGCTCAGGTCATGATCTCACCATTGGTCAGGATCAAGCCCCGTGTTGCGCTCTGTGCTCATTGCAGAGTCTGCTTCAGATTCTTTATCCCTCTGTCTCCTGCTCAGTTTCCTCATTCTCTCTCAAATAAATAAATAAATATTTTCTTTAAAAAGTGAAAAATGTTTGGGTTACTGACTGGCTCAGTGGAGCACATGACTCTTAATCTCAGGGTCATGAGTTCAAGTCCCACACTGGGTATAGAAATCACTTAAATAAACTTAAAAAAAATGTTTATTCAGTAATTAAATGCACATAGTTGGAAAAAAAAAAAAGCCCAGAAACTCCTATATAGCTTATTTATTGAAGGAACTAGATCAATTTGTCTTGAAGAGTTTCCTGTGGTCTGGATTTTGTTGATAGCACTTCTGTGATGTTTCTCTTTCTTTTTCTTTTTCTTTTTTTTAAATATGTATCATTTATAGTTTTTATTTTTAAGTAATTTCTGCACCCAAAGTGGGATTTGAACTTACAACCCAAGGTCAAGAGTCACATGCTCTATCAACTGAGCCAGCCAGGCAGTCCCTCTTCTCTGTTTCCCATACATTGGTAGTTGACTGAAGAATTGGTCAAATTTAGGTTTAATTTTTTTTTTTTTTTGCAAGACTATAGTTTTATTATATCAAGAGGCACATGATGTTTGTCAAACATTGCCCCTCCTGGTGTTTTTACTGTTTTGTGCTCCCAGTACCCATTTCTTCACAGGTTCTCCAGCTGAGCATGTTGTCAGATCTTAAATTTTTTTTAATATTCTCCTACATGAAAAATGATATTTCAGAGTTGTTTTTATTTGCCTTTTTCAAAATTAAGTTGAACATCTTTTCACATTTGAGGTCCTTTTGTTTTTCTTTCCTGATAATGCATCTTCATGTCCTTTGACCTACTTTCTTTTGGGTTGTTGGTATTTTTCTTGTTGATTACTCAGAGTCTCTATGTTAGTAAGATTAAACTTTTGTCTGTGCTGTGAGCTTTGCTTATTTTTTTCCACTTTGTCATTTATTGTATGACTTTGCTTATGCACATATGTGTTTTCTTAAATGATGCAGGAATAGTTTTTACTTTTACATAGTTAAATGTATTGCAATTTTCTCTTTTGTCTTCTGGGTTAGATTTCTTCAGAGGCACATTAATAATAGCTTTATAGAAGGTCAGAGTTCAGTATAAATTCCATTCTTCACCACCATCATGGTTTACTTCAGCAGTATATCCTCTGCTCAGGTGTTGGGACGAGCTCAGTTTCCCTACAGCTGCTGCCATTGATATGCGCCCCTGCCCCTGCACCCCAGGCTGCCACTAGGGCAACCATGGCCCACATCTCCTGGGCCCCTCGGCCTCTCTCCCCTTTAGCCCCGCTCAAAGGCCTATCTCTGTTCTCTGAGGCTCCCTTCTCAAGGTGTGAGGAGAAAAGAGTCCCTACTAGACTGTGTTCCTGGAATAGATAGGCTGTTAGAATGAAGCCCCTGCCTGGCACCTCAACTGTGACCCGCAGGCAAGTTTTTGACCCCCAGGCTTCTCACATGCACACAGGTCCCGATTCTAGGCTTCTTATAATGCCCACAGCTCATCTTGTGGCTGCTTGATGAGTACAATCTTCTCCCCCGCCACCCACCAGAACACTGATATTTACACTTGGATCTGGGGATCCTCCCCCAAAATGCACACGTGTCCTTGCACACTTGCATACATACATATGCCTCCCAAAGCGAGCCCTGACGCCTAAACTAATGCTCAGGTGGCTCATGGTAGCAGTTTGCTCCACAGAGTCTGCACAGTCCAGCAGGGATGCCTGTGTTTTTCCTTATGATCCAAAAATTTTCCCCCAAAATGAAATCATCGCAAAAATGAATAGAGATTATTGGGCCCTCCAGTAGGAAATTTAAGGTTAGATTTCTAAGCCTGTATGCTGTCCATCCTACATGAACCCTGTCGCAGCCTTTCTTGGTGACCTCTTTGCGCCATCATCCACTGGGCTCTTTGTGCAAGGCATTGGGGGATTATCTGGTCACTGACAACAGTCTGTGGTGAGGGCCCTCCTCATACTCATTTCTGTGCATCCTTAATCCTGAAGTGTGTGTTGCAGTGTTTATTTTGTTCAACAGGGCTTCACCCATTTGTACCGAGGCTCTGATCATTTCTTAAAAGATTATTTTGTTTCATTTTTATTTTGTGAACCAAGAGTAAACAGTTTCTTCAAATTTAGAAAAATTGGAAAGCCATGAAAAGTTAATAGAGTTTTAGAAGTCCAGTATATCAAACTTCTTTTAAAATAATAGAGTTAATTTTATGTCTGAATCATAGATTATAACTTTTGTTGTTGTTACTTTTACAGAAAAAGACACTATGGATGTATGGTGCAATGGTAAAAGAATGGAGACAGCAGTAAGTTGACCCTTTGATTACTCTTAGTGCCACGGGTAAGGGTTGCTGCTGAAATGTTGCTGCGTTTCCTAATGATGGAGATTGATAATTAACCAAGGTCCTCTAGGTTAAGAACAAGAAAGAGATGAAGTACTCCTGACTCCAAATTCTGGAGACCTTTCCAGGAGAGCACCTGGGGCAGGGAGGGGTTGGAAACACCTTCTGTTGAGAGCTGACCCCAGCTCACATGCTGCCTTTCCTCTCCTGCACCAGGCTCTGTCCTAAAAGGAATTCACACATCCATCCATCAAAAACTGCCCCACAGAGGTTGGCATCCTCCTGTGTTTGTCCAAGTTAAGGTTGGGCTTCATTCCACAGCTCCTCAAACCTGCATGTGTAGGAATCATGTGGGATCTTGTTAAAATACAAATTCTAACATTCCCCTGGTACCATGCCCCACGGGTCATGCTTGAAATAGGAAGGCTTTACACCATACCCTCAAAGCAGATAGGACTTTTCTAAAAGTGGAGTTTTTTAAAAAGGAGGAATATATACATGTCAGATGACACAAAGGCAGATAGGAAAGGGCCCTGTCACCAACCCCAGAAGACAGGTGGAATGTATAGACCAGCAGTGCCCAGAGGCTACCCCACTCATTGTGGCCAAGCATGATGACATCCACATCTAGCCCCACAGTGTCTGGCCTTTGCTGGCAGCTGCTTGCACCACTATGGCCATGGGTGGGATGACTATTGGAGTGATTTCAGCAAGAATGAAATAGCAGTGTGCATAGCACAGGGAGCAAGCAGAAGCAGAGGAGACCATCAAGGGAAGCATGGAGTGTGGGACTGGGAGCTGCAGTACCTGGATGGAAATTTGCCAGGGCCGGGGAGTCTGCTGGCAAGCCAGAGGTACTCTCCTCTGTCCCCACCTTTCATGCTGGCTTCCAACATGAACACCAGGCCTAGAGATAATGGGACCCACTCTGCTCTAGTCAGGTTTAGCTAGTTGTCCATGGTGAGTGCTGCCCTTGTCTCCATCTGGGATAGGTGCAGGAAGGTGAGGAGCAGTGCTCGGAGGGCAGGAAGTCTGGGATGAGTTTGTTCAGCTGCTATCTAGGACCTGCCTGCTGGGTCTTGTGGCTGTCTGCTTCTGAGGAAGTGCCTATGCCAGAAACCAAATGCTACAAAAATAGATGCTTCTCTCTTTCTTAATCCTGGTTTGAATTCTTGAAGGGTTATTGAATCAGGGTTCACTCAGAATCCATCACCAGAGCTTGATCAGGGTTAGATCTACTGATTTAAATCTAGAGCTCTCTGGGTTCAATCTACTGATCCAGACTTCTTTTATGCAGAGAGGTTTGGAGAGCTCTTCAGTGTTTTATGGCCCCTATGGAATAGCTTCGTTATCGTTAGCATGGATCAGGCACCTGCTGGTCCTTCCTGTCCTTTCCTTCCTTCCCTGGAATTCTCTAGATGCCAAATTGGCAGTTTTGAATCCTGTTCCCTCCCCCTCAAGGAATTCTCCAGTGCAAGTGTAAAGAGATGTTTTGTGATATTAAGAATATGGTTGTAAATAAGAAGTTCAAAGTCATGTTCTTACACAATGTCTTTGTTCCTCAGTAATTAGCAGGAAACCACAGGTGTTTGGACAATAGCACTTTACAACCGTGTTGCCTCCTCACTATAACTCAAACTGAATTTGCAGAGTAGTTTCTGCAGCTCCGCATGTGGGCAGCCTTCCCCAGTAGGTGCTCCCCTGCTCTTGCTGCCCGTGAGCTACAGTTTATCCCCTCCTTTTTCTTTCCATCTCAAAGCATCATGACCAAGATTATGTATCTAGCAAATTCTGCAACCACAGGGTCTTGTGGTGGTGTCAGTACTCCTCTGGTAAAGAGCTATGGGCTGGGTTCTCCCCACAGCTCAGAAAAAGCTCTTCCTCGTGCGGCCTATGATCTCTCAGGCTGGGTAATGGCTGTGGGGCCTCCCTGGGTCGGGTCCAGCTGCCAGGAAGCTCGTGGCCAAGTTTTAACCCTGGTTGTGCTTTCTTTGTTTTCTGGCATATTCTACTTTCATCCTCAAACCCTCCTGTTCTTCCTTTCTTCTCTGCACTACCTGGCCCCTATCTTTTTACTCTAAATTAACTCCTGTTCAGTTCCTGTTCAGTAAAAATATAATATGAGCCATAGATATATATCCAAAATATTATACTTTAACATCAATATTAAAAGTTTTTAGAGTTATTTTACATTCTAAGTCTTCCACACTCCGTGTCTGTTTTTCACTGAAGCAGCACATGGTATTTCAGACTCAGCACATTTCAAGTGCTTGACTGCCACACACGGCTGGTAGCTGCTGTGGCAGACAGAACAGGGTGAGCTTAGGTAGTGCTTGGTCTTGTTATCTGTGTGTTTTACTGTAAGTCACCTTGCATTCTGAGGAATTGGGTTTTCAGAGTGGGCTAAGAGCATTCTATCCCTTCCTGATGGTTGTTTTGCTACTCCGTGCCTCAATGCCCTGGTCTGTACAGTGAGGAGAGTAATAATGCTGCTGTCAGGTTATGGAGAAGGTTCAGTGAAGTAATGCTTACACACTGTTCTTGATACAGAGCAAGTGACTCAGTACAAAGTAAGTGCTGGCAATCATGCTTCCCATTTGTACTTTAGTAGTCAGTGTTGTCTCATAGTGCATGTTATAGACACACAGCCATAAGACATAAGGGCTTTTTTTTCCCTCTGAAACTCAAGATTGTTCAAGATAGTAAGCGGGTACAAATAAGAAATGTTCAGTTCACAGCAGACATGGAAAAGCATTTAGCAATACAAGCTTCTGACTTTAATTTTCCTAAGTCTAACATTTAGCTAATAGATATTCATTATACCACCCTTTTTAGATGGTGTTGATACTCTAGACAAAGATAAATGTTTCTGGAACACTAATTCCTCCTTCTTTTGTTGGCCTAGGGTGAGTTTGTAGATGACGGGACTGAAACTCACTTCAGTGTTGGGAACCATGACTGTTACATAAAGGCTGTCAGTAGTGGGAAGCGGAAAGAAGGGATAATCCATAGTCTCATTGTGGATAATAGAGAAATTCCAGAGATTCTTGAATGACTTCATGATAATGAATTTTAATCTTAAGATGTAAAGATCAAGACTTTTAAATTACTGTGGTAATTAAGTATGTTCAATATGTACTTTTCAGTACACTTAGTCTGCCAGGTGTTTATTTTTTAGTTACTTGAAACTGTAATATTCCAAGGGTCAAAAAAATTATGTACAATCAATTGTAAAAATTGCAATTTATTTTGTAAATAATGTAAAATGTTTTAAAGCCAAATGGAAAATAAGATATGGACCAAAATCACTCATGTTTTACAAGAGGAATTTTTACTACAATAAATGCTATAAAATAAAATTGGTGCTGCTTGATCTGTGTTTCTGAAAATGGATATCTTCATTGAAAAAAAAAATTTTATTTTAGAGAGAGAGCACATGAACCAGGGGAGGGGGCAGAGAGAGAGAGAATCTCAAGCAGAATCTATGTGAAGCACAGAGCCTGATGCATGCGAAGCACAGAGCCTGATTTCATGACCCAAAGATCATCAACTGAGACAAAATCAAGAGTTAGACACTTAACCGACTGTACCACGAGGGGCCCCTATCTTCATATATTTTTAATCCATACAGGTAGATTGTCTCTTTAGTTTAAAGCATTTGCTACATAATGATATGATTAGTGTACCTGGAAAAAATGAGAAACATTTTCTGTCTGAAAACTTAAAGAAATACCAAATAGTGTCATGTAAGTATTTAATTAAAAATGGGTTTCTGAAAATGTAGTCATTTTGTTTAATCAGCACAGTGAGGACAAAAGAACAAGAGGAAGAAGGAAACTTCTTTACACCAGGCTGCCTCAGTTGCATCCTCAGGCAGTGCTGGAAAAGTGGAGTTGCATCTGGTGTTGGGAGGTGACAGCAGCGTGAGGCAGGCCAGGCCTCCTCAGGAAGGTGAGTGCCTGAGATTATGCACTCAGTGCTCTACTTAGACAGTCTTTCAGGAAAGGATATCGCTTACCAGTAGGGCCTTTTTGTCAGGGTGTCTCATGTCTGTTACAACACCGTGATCCTCTAAGAGGAGGGGTTCTTCATTTTCTTGACTTGCTCTGTCCTATATGAGAGCCACTAGTCATGTGGCTATTTCAGTTAAATTAATTAAATAGAGTTAAAAAAAAATCTATCACATTAGCCACATTTCAAGTATTGGATAGTCACCTGGGGCTGGCGGCAACCACATTAGACAGTGTGGACACGGACATTTCCATCATCCTCCCACATTCCATTGCATGGCACTGGCCTGCTTATGCTGTCTCAGGTTTACTGAGCTGCTCACTAGTGGCACAGGCAGGATTTAAACCCAGGTATTTTCTGACACTGAAACCCCCCCCCTTACTACTATCTCCCTGCCACTAACGTACTTCTAAGAGATGTGGGGCAGAATAGAGGCACAACCAGGTTCAAGCACCAGGAAAGAACTAAGAAGAGAACAGGAGAAGAGAGGAAAGGTGGCTCAAAGAGGCCTGGGCCAGGCAACATGCTAGATGGCAGAGAAAGCATATTAAAATTAGCCTGTAACTACTTGCTGCCTCTAACATTTTTTTTTTCAGTTCTTCCCAATTTGTGGGTCCACAGACTACCTTCACAGAAATGCCCCCCTGTTCTCCCTTGTCCACCCCCCAGCTCTGCTTCACTGCCTGTGGAAAACCAGGAGATGAACAAAGAGGCGCTCTTTTGAGGCTTCTTAAACTCACATTTGGGTGTTTTCAAGTGTTTGGGTATTGTTTTCTTTTTTCTTGAATAATGGGCTGCTTTTAATGGCCATATTCTGGGACACCAAAAAAATGTT
Organism: Mustela nigripes; assembly: GCF_022355385.1. Taxonomy (NCBI): domain Eukaryota; kingdom Metazoa; phylum Chordata; class Mammalia; order Carnivora; family Mustelidae; genus Mustela; species Mustela nigripes. Next base: position 94,893,261 of record NC_081558.1, read on the forward strand.
TTAGACCATGTCCAAAAGCAAAACAAATGTTTTTAGGCACTTTGTTTTGAACTCTAGTTATTAGAGATCAAAACCTGTGCATTGCATCCCACAGCAAACACTTGAGGATACAGTTTGATTCAGGCTTTTGTGGAAACCAAACCCAGGGATGCTTCAGATTCGGTGAACCCATGTTTGTTTTGTTAGTGCAAAGTAGCATGGTGATGTAAAAGGAACACAGGGTCAGTTCTTGAGCCTCGGGCTCCTCATTTTAAAACATTAGCCTATTTGTTTTGTTGTTTTAGTTGTTAAATGATATACTGCAGATGTACAAAAAATAGAAATGTAACAGACAGTTGTATTATATATTTTTTTTAAGATTTTATTTATTTGCCTGAGAGAGAAAGAGCACAAGCAAGGAGAGCAGCAGGCAGAGGAGGCACAGAGAAAAGCAGCTCCCCACTGAGTAAGGAGCCCAATGTGGGACTTGATCCCACGACCTGGGGGTCATGACCTGAGCCCAAGGCAGATGCTTAAGTAACTGAGGCATCCAGGCATCCCAGTTGTATTATTATTATTATTTAACTGGGCGTACAATTCACTCAGTTTAATAACAAAAGCATTATAGTACTGAAGTGCCATAGGCCTTCCCTATCCCGAGGCCCCTATGTTGCCTAAGGGATCACTGTCATGATTTGGATGTTTATCATTCCCATGCAAGTCTACATTCTTTTACCATATAGGCATATATCTCTAAACAATAAACAGTATTATTTAAAAATGTTAAGTATCTTTCCTGCAACTTGCCTTTTTTCCCCTCTCAACATTGTTTTTGAGATTTATCTAGGTTGACATGTGTAACTCCAGTTCCTTTTAACTCTTGCTTTCAACCATATGAATTTAGCCATCCACTCACCTCAGTAGTTTTTCAGAAGCTCATTAATACCATCAGTGCTCTAGTGAACATCTCTATGTGTGTCCCTTGAGGATATACATCAGAGTTTCTCTTGGGCCTTGCTGTTTAAAGTGTGTCCCTGGACTAGCAGTAATGAGATCACCTAGGAGCTTGTTAGGAATTAAGAATCTCTGGTCCTTCCCCAGGCCTACTGAATCAGAATCTGTGTTTTAACAAGACCCTGTAGTGATTGAGTGCTTCTCAATCTCAAAGATTGAGAAGATCTCTTTGAGACTGAGAAACACTGCCCTAAGGATACTCAGAGGTAGAACTGCTAAATCAAAGGGTGGGTCTATCTTCATTATTAGGTATTTGCCAAATTGCTTTCAAAGGTGGTTGTGTGCCATTATAAGTTTTGACCAGCAGTAGAAGTTCTTTTCCTCATATTTTCAACACTTAAAGTAGTCAGGATTTTAAAATTTTGCCAATCTAATGGTTTTTTTTAATTGTATCTTTTTACCTTATTATTTTTTAAATTTTTATTTATTTATTTATTAAAGTAATCTCTACATCTGATGTGGGGCTTAAACTCACAACCCTGAGATCAAGAGTTGCACAGCCTGCTGAGTAAGCCAGCCAGGTGCCCTGAATAAAATGGTATCTCATTTTATTTTCTCTGATGACTAGTGAAGTTGATTGTCTTTTATGTTTATTGGCCACTCAGGTTTTCTCTTCCAAGAACTACCTTTTCTTTTATTTAGCCTATTTTTCTATTGAGTTGACATTTTCTAGTAGATTTGTAGTAGTTCTGTATATATTCTGGAACTAATCTTTTGGGTGTAGCCTTTCCCTTACAGCAGTCCAAAATTTGCAAGAGATCAACAAGTCTCCCAGTCATCCCTCTAAATTAACACAGTATCTCCTTTCTCTAACAAGCTTGGAGGGCAGGGACCACATACTATTGTATCCCCCAGGATTTAACACACCCCTCACTGACAGTAGACAGTGATATTCTGTTACTACAGCTCAGAGGTCTGGGCTGGAGCTATATACATAAGGGCATCATCAGCATTTGGGAAAGGTTAAAGCAATGGGAATGGATGACATCAGGTAGGGAGTTTGTACAGAAAAAAAAAAGAAGAGAGCTTAAAATTAAACCCTGAAGAGCTACAGTATCTGAGACTGGCCAAGGACAAGGAAGATTTTCATTAAGTAAGAAAATCCTAAAGATATAAAACAGACATATTTGACTATGTAGATATTTAAATGTTATATGGTAAATAATACCATAAACAAAGCTAATAAGCAAGAGATTTGGGAAAAATTGGTAATGTAAAAGACAAAGATATATATAAAGAGCTTTTAGAAGGTGATAAGAATCAGGCTAATTTTAAAATGGAAAGGATATGAATGGGCTATGGAAAATGAAATAAAATAGCCAGCAAATATATTTTTTAAATTCTCAAATTAATTTGTAGTTAGGAAAATTATTTTAACAGTGAAAACAAAACAAAAAAGAATAGTGACGTTACTGCTGAGATGTAGAAGGGTATCTATCCCTTTACACTTTGAGGGTTAAAATATAGTATTTTAAGTTCTCAGGGAAAAAATCTGACATTTGTTAAGTTTAAAAATTCCATTTACATAAAGTTCAAAAATAAGCAAAAACTAATATGTAGTTTTAGAAGTCCATATAATACTCACTAAAGGAGGGAGTTAGTAAGTAGGAGCATGAGAGGAATTTCTGAGGTGATAGTAATCTATTTGATGTGGGTGCTAGTTAGAAAGATGTATTTACTCCCTGAAAGTTAATGAAGTTATTTAACTATGTGATTTTTACCTTTTCGCCTATGTGTTCTTTATGAATGTTGAATTTCAAAAAAGATTTTAAGGTGTACTTACAGTAAAGTTTTTTAAAACAGCATGTACACACACCACCCCCTCCCCCCACCACACACACCATGCAGTCTTCTATTGGGAACCTAATCCATAAAAACAAAGTCATCAATAACAATAAATATACAATATACACATGAGGATGTTTATTGCAGCATTGTTCATAGTGGGGAAAAAACTGGAAATTAGGAATGCCCATCTACAGAGAAATGATTGAATAAATTATAATACACTATAAACTATAATCCATCCATTCAGAATGAACTGCAGAGATTTCCATAAGGTACTTTTGAGTAAAAGAAAAGCAAGTTGCAGAAAAGCAGTTATAACAGTGCGATTTTTTGAGGGGGAAAAAAAAAGATACCCTATTGTAATGTGTGTATCTTTAAAGATTTTTTCTGTATACAATTATGAAAGCATGGAGAGAAATATGGAAGGATACAAACAGACAGCATGAGCTGTGGGGATAGGGAATGATGTTGATGATGGGGAAAGGGTAACCAAATAAAAATTTTTTTTAAAGAGACTCCACTTTTAAAAACTAGGCATTTGTTATTACTTTTATGCTTTATGTAAAAATTTTTAAAAAGTATACAAAGAAAAAATTGGATAAAGGAGAAATTGTTAGTAAAATTGAATGAGGAGTGTTTTGAGATGGTAGAAAAGCCTAAGATGTAGAAAATACTACAAAACATAAATAGTTAACTATGTCACATTGCTGTTTAAGTGAGGAACATGAGAACTGGAAAGTGTGCATTAGATTGGCAACATCCAGGATGTCTGTGACAAAATTAACAAAATCAGTGTGAATGAACTGAAGCAGAAGCCACATTAAAGTGAATGGAGAGTTAGTAGGGCTAAGAATAAAGTTGGAAAAGGCAATGCTAACAGTTCTCTTGCTAATGACAACTTAAAAAAAAAAGATAAAAATATAAAACATATCTTCTTGAAGGCACCAGAGAGCTAAAAAGGCAGTGATGAATTTCTGTGCCAAGATGTAGCAGAAAACAGAAACCCAAAGTTGTGAGCCATGCATTTGGAACCACTTAACCCTGGGAATGTTTACTGATTCCACAAGAGGTAAAGAGACTAAACAGCAGTTTTGATAGCTTAGCAGGGCTAGGGGGATATAACTTGGGGTCTACGAATGCTAATGCTGGAGAATTCTAACAAAATTCCCACATTTGGGGCCCAAAGAGCATAACTTAAATAATAATAGTTTATTTGTTTTGAAATTAGACTTACCATGGATGTGAGCATGCAGCATAAATAAATACACAAACAAATGGCCACTACAACATGAATTGGTGTCAACAAAAATAATGAAGTAATAGAGACAGACCCACAAGGGCTGCAGTTTATGTTAAGCTCTGCATCTAGCATAACTAAACATAACATAAACATCTAGCATTTAAACATAACTATGTTTAAAATGTTCAAAATAATAAAGACAATTCTGAGAATTTCAAAGGCAACAGGAAAAAAAAAGAATTATAAAGAACTAAATAGAAATTGTAGAATTGAAAAATATACTGACATTTGTAACTCAAAATCAGAAAAATACTAATACTAAACTGGAAAACAGGAAAGAAGGAAATATCTAGAAGAAAAATACAAAGAGATTATAGAGGAGAAAGTAATAAATATCAACTGCACAGTCAAAGGTCAAGTAAGTATAAATGGAGTTCCAAAAGGAGAATTATTCAGAAGCAGATTTGAAGATAATTTTCCAAATGATGAAACATAACAAGCTATAGATTCAAGAGGTTTTGCAGACACCAAACAGGAGAATACAAAAAACAAACAAAACAAAACACCCTGCGATAATCACAGTAAAGCTGCTAAAAACCAAAGACACAGAAAATCTTTAAGAGTAGTTAGTAGAAAAAAATACACACTAAAATGTTACCTTTTCAGTAGAAAAGAAATGAAAAATCCCTTCAATGTGCTAAAATAAATACCAACCTAAATTTTTATATCCAGCAAATCTACTATTAATTATCAGGCAAACAAAAGTTTGATGAACTTAATCAAGGGTAGAACAAGTAAAAGAAATATGAAAGGGTTTTCTTTGGTCTAAGAAAAAAAGGATCCTAGATGAAAACTTGAAAATGTAAGAAAAAGGATGAAAAGCAATGAGAATGGGGCGCCTGGGTGGCTCAGTGGGTTAAAGCCTCTGCCTTCAGCTCAGGTCATGATCCCGGGGTCCTGGGATGAAGCCCCGCATCGGGCTCTCTGCTCAGCAGGGAGTCTGCTTCTCCCTCTCTCTCTACCTGCTGCTCTGCCTACTTGTGATCTCTATCAAATAAATAAATAAAATCTTAAAAAAAAAAAAGAAAAGAAAAGCAATGAGAATGGTAAAAATGTATGTATAGATCTTCCTTGACTTATGACTTATGTCCCAATAAACCCACTGTAATTTGGAAAGCCAAAAATGCATTTAAAACTGACTGAACATCATAGTTTAGCCTACCTTCAACATGCTCAGAACACTTACTTTAGCTTCAAGCTGGGCAAAATCATCTAACACAAAGCCTATTTTATTTATTTTTTAAAAAAGATTTTATCTATTTATTTGACAGAGAGAGAGAGAGAGAGAGAGAGAGACAGCAAGAGAGGGAACACAAGCAGGATGACTGGGAGAGGGAGAAGCAGGATTCCCACTGAGCAGGAAGCCAGATGCAGGGCTTGATCCCAGGAGCCTGGGATCATGACCCAAGCTGAAGGCAGATGATTAATAGCTGAGCCACTCAGGAGCCCCACAAAGCTTATTTTATAATAAAGTGTTCAATGTCTCATGTAATTTATTCAGTACTATACTGAAAGTAAGAAACAAGATGGTTTTATAGGTACAGAATGATGGTTTTAAGTTTTTCAGTTGTTTACCCCCATGATGGCATGCCTGAAATGGGAGCTATGGTTTGCTGCCACTGCCCAGCAGCACAAGAGTGTATCATACTATATTATCACTAGCCCAAAAAAGAGCAGAATTCAAAATCAAAGTACAGTTTCTACTGAACGAGTATTACTTTCACACTGTTGTAAAGTTGGAAAATTTTAAGTCAAACCACTGTTAAGTCAGGGTCCATCTGTACAGCTAAATGAACAGGGGCTGTATAAAACAATACTTTCTTGTGGGATTTAACAATGATATATAATTTTAACAATATTAACAATTTTAACAACAATAGCATCTAGTTGGGAGAGAAGTAAAAAGATTTACTTGCATTGTCTGGGAAGATGATGAAAGTACCAATAAAATTAAACAAAGATTAGTCTAGTATGCAAGTTGTAACCTAGTATATCAATAAAAGAGTTGTAAGAGTGTGATTTCCAAATTAATAAAAAAAGTATTTTAGAATTCCATTAAAACTGGAAAGAAAATCATGGAAAAAGCAACACATAAAGAAAAGCTAGAAAAATATAAAACTACATAGTAAGATGGTTCACTTAACTCCAAGTATATTGGCAATTACATTAAAGGTAAATGTGAATACTTAAATCAACAGATAAGGAGTATTAAAAAATAGATTAAAAAAAAACTACATGCTATTTACAAGAGAAACTTTATAAGGTTTATAAAAGATTTAAAGGAAAAAACATACCATACAACCACTAACCAAATGAAAGCTGGCATAACTATATTAATATCAATTAAAGTGGACATCAAAGCAAAAAGTATTGCCAGAAACACACGGAAGACTTTAAAACAATTTTTTAAATGATTCGATTCACCAGGGATATAAATCAACTCTAAATTTGTAAGCGCCTAATAATATTGCCTCAGACTATAAAAGTTGACATAACTAGAAAAGCAAATCCAAAATCATAATGGAATATTTTAACTTATCTCTCATAAATACTAGGCAACAAAAAACTCAATAAAGATATACAGACAACAGAACTGATCTAATGAACATATGTAGAACACTTAACAACCATAGCACATGGATTTTTTCACATGTACACTGAACATTTACAATAGTTGACCATACTGAGTCATAAAAACAAGCTTCACAGATTTGTTCAATCTACTTATGAAGGATATTTGGTGTTTTCTGGGTTTTTCTCCATTAAAAATTCTTTTTTTGGTTTTTAAAATTTAAAAAAGCTTCACAAATTTAAAAGATTTGAAATCATATAGATATGTTCTCTGAATGCTAAGCAATCAATCTAAAAATCAACAAAATTGTAATGAGAAAATTCATATGTATTTGGAAATGTATTTGTAAATAATCAGCAAGTCACAGAAAGAAAAATGGAGATTAGAACATACTTTTTATGGAATGGTGATGAAAAGACTTCATCTTGAAACTTAAGGGATGCAGATAAAGATTTATTATAAAGGCTAAAATCGATTGGTCAAGCAACCATCTTACAAAACTGGAGAGGGTAAAGTAAGACCAAATAAAGCAGAAGGAAGGAAATAATAGGGATGAAAGGAATGTCAAAAACAAACATACATTAGAGAATCAAAAAAGCCAAAAAACTAATTCTTTCTAAAGACGACTATAACTGAAAAACCTCTAGTGAGACTAATTAAGAAAACAGAGAAAGCACTAGCCAATGACAAGAATGAAAAGAAGACATCAGTATTAATCCTGCAACATTAATAAACTCTTAACACATCAATTGCTGTATAGGAATAAAATTTAAAATGTAGATGAACAAATTCCTAGAAATCACAACTCTTTAAAATGGGCACAATAAGATAAAAATGTGAATATTCCTCTAGCTATTAATGAAATTCATACCTCCAAGAAAACATCAGATATAAGGTCATTGGCAAAATTCCATCAGATTTTAAAATAAGATAATACCAATCTTACCTGTGTTAAAAAGTCACAAAATCTTGGTTAACAAAACCTAACACAGATCTTAAAAGAAATTTATGAGCTTGGTGCACCTGGGTGGCTCAGTCATTAAGCATCTGCCCTCGGCTCAAGTCATGATTCCAGAGTTCTGGGATTGAGACCCAAATCAGGCTCCCTGCTCAGCGGGAAACCGACTTCTCCCTCTCCCATTCTCCCTGCTTGTATTCCCTCTCTCTCTCTCTCTGTCAAATAAATAAATAAAATCTTAAAAAGAAAAGAAAAGAAAAGAAAGAAATATATGGGCAAATCCCACTGATAAAAATAGATGCGAAAATCCCAAATGAAATATTGGCAAATCTAATCTTTCAGTATATTTAAAAAAATACATCACAATCAAGTTGGGCTCATTCCAGGAATGTAAACATTGGCTTAAAATTTGAACATTAATTGGGGCGCCTGGGTGGCTCAGTGGGTTGAAGCCTCTGACTTCGGCTCGGTAGGGATCCCGGTGTCCTGGGATCGAGCCCCACATCGGGCTGTCTGCTCTGCGGAAAACCTGCTTCCTCCTCTCTCTCTCTGCCTGCCTCTCTGCCTACTTGTGATCTCTGTCTGTCAAATGAATAAGTAAAATCTTAAGAAAAAAAAAAAAAGTTGAACATTAATCCATATAACCTACCAAAGGAGGAAAACCTTTGTAAAATGCAGAAAAATAATTTGATAAACTCAGCAACCTTTCATGATTTAAAAAAAAAAATCCCTTGAGAATTGAAGTATGCTTTCTTAATTGGTAAAAGATTCAGATTCCAGAGCACACACCATACTTAATATTGAAAACTTTCCCTTTGAGATCAATATAAGATTTAGTATTGCTTCTCTTCAACATTGTATTGCAATTCCTGAGCAAGCCAAAGGTAAAAAAAAAAAAAAAAAAGAAAGAAAGAAAAAGAAAAAAAAGAAACAAAATGTTGAAGGGAATGGAAAGGAAGAAATAAAACTGTATTTGTAGATCATGTAAAACCAAAATAAGTTCTATAAATAGGATTAATAGCATGTTTAGCATGTCTGCTAAATGCAAACATCAACTGTGTATCTATCTATTAATTGCTCTAAAACTTGTTAAAGCTTTGCTAAAATACAGGTTGCTGAATTCCATCTCTAGTGGTTCGGATTCAGTAGGTCTTGCAGAGGGGAGGGGAGGTCCTTAAAATTTGTAGTTCTAAGCAGTTCCCAGGAGATGCTGCTAATAATCCTACTTAGGAGACTGTATTTGGAAAACCACTGCTATAGATCAGCAACAATGAAACTTAAAATCACCCAGAAATCTAACAAAAGATATACAAGACTCTACATAGAAAACTATAAATTGGGGCACCTGGGTGGCTCAGTGGGTTAAAGCCTCTGCCTTTGGCACAGGTCATGATTCCAGGGTCCTGGCTCTCTGCTCAGTGGGGAGCTTGCTTCCCCCTTCTCTCTCTGCCTACTTGTGATCTCTGTCAAATAAATAAATAAAATCTTTAAAAAACAAACAAACCTATAAATCATATGCACAGGACCTAAAATGAAGACCTAAATGAAGGTTACACCATTGTCACAGATTGGAAGAGTCAATATTCTTAAAATGTGAATTTACTTCCCCATCTATAATGCAATTATTCAAAATTTCCTCAGGTTTCTTTTCGTGGATCTCAACAAGCAGATTATGAAATGTGTATTGAGGCATCATTGGTAATTGTGAGGAAAGAGCATTAACACTTAAGACAAGAGTCCCTGAGTCTGAATGCTTCCTTTTACTTTGTGACTATGGACAAATTATTTAACCTCTAAGCCTCACTGTATTCATCTGTAAAGTGGAGAAGGACACTTGCACCTGTATGTAAGGTTGTTATACAGATTAAATATATACTGTTTAGATGCTACATATGAATATGATAAATTAACTTAAAAAAATAGGGAGGTGAAATCTACTGGATATCTTCTAGAGTCCAGAAGCAGACTCCTATGTACATGGACACCTGGTTTATGTCAAAGGTGGATCTATCAGTGGTCAAAGGATCCCAATAAAAGATACTAGAAACACTTGGTGCCCACACAGGAAAAAACACTTCACATTATTTATAAAAAGCAATTCCAGGTACATTATAGACCTAAACAGAATAGGTTTGGTTTTTTTTTAAAGAGCTTTTAGAGAATAATCCAGAAAAATATCTTAAGTACTACACAAGGGGTATTAACAAGGGAAAATAATGATAAATTTTACATTAAAATTAAGATTCTGTGTTATGAGAAGAAACATTAAGAGACTGAGAAATTCACAAACTGAGTGGAAAAGATATTTTCAACATGTGACTGACAAAAGGCTTCTACACTGATACGTAATTTCACATTAACAAAAACCAAAAAGCAGTATTAAAAACAAAACCCTCTGCGACACCTGGGTGGTTCAGTGGGTTAAGCCTCTGCTTTCAGCTCCTCATGATCTCAGGGTCCTAGGATCAAGTTCCGCATCGGGCTCTCTGCTCGGTGGGGAGCCTGCTTCCTCCTCTCTCTACCTGCCTCTCTGCCTACTTGTGATCTCTGCCAAATAAATAAATAAAATCTAAAAACAAAACAAAACAAAACCCTCCTCAGAACCAAAAAACAAAAACAAAAACAAAAACAAACAAATGGCAGGTATCCAAATAAATGCACAAAGGACTTAAGTAGGCACTTCACAAAGGAGAAAACAGAAATAAACAAAAATATGAAAAAGCAATTTAATCTCATTACTAATCAGAGAATACAATTTTTTCACCTCACACATCAGAATGGCTAAAAAGTTTGTAAAATGTTGGTTAACTGGGTAGTGGTGAGAATATGGAGTGACAAGAATTAAGTACTGGAGGAAGAGTGAGTTGGCACAACCACTTACTTTTAGCATTACTTAGTCAAAATAAAGATATGCGTAATCCTATGACCAATTCATTTTAATCTTAAATATATACACCCAAAGAAATACATACATATGTGAATCAGCAGATAAATTATAATCATCATAGCAGCATTATTTATTTGTCTCAGCCTCCAACTAGAAACTACGTGTTCCCACAGTAGAAAGGATATTTAAATTATAGGAACCCCGTAAGATGGAATATTTTGTGGTGATGATAAAGAATGATGCCATTGCATGGCTGAATCTTGAAGACATAATGTTGAGCAAAAGAAACCTGATCCAAGAAGTAGGCAGTGTAACTGTAAAGTAAGGAAATAAGATGATTGCCATCAAAGAAGAGACAGTGATTACGATGGCAGGGAGGAAGGAGTCCTGACCAGGAAGGGGAACTGGTAGGGCTTTGTAACTATTGGCAATGTTCTTGATCTATGTGATGGTTCTCTGGATGTCTGCTCTAGAATATTTGCTAAGCCTATTTATATACTTTGTTTTGTATACTTTGTGTGCCATTTCTCACAATAGGAAAAAAAAAAAAAGTTGGAGTTTGAAAGGGCAGACTTTTTCTGAGTATTGAACCTGGGCTTTACTAAAAGCGGAAAGGAACCCTGAGTTCCAAAAATCCATTAGTTACATATTTTAGAGCAGGAATAGCTCAGAAAGTGATGCCAGACCCTTTTCCCATCATCAGACAAGGGGATAAAACTGCCAACAGACAGTTAAAGAGGAAGAGGCTCCAGGATGACATGACTGAAGTTTAGATCCTGTCTGGATCCCTGAGAAGTGCAGCATTCTGGAATGGAGAAAGGGGAAGAGGCAGAGGCAAAGAAAGAACTGTTGAGCCCATTAGTGCCCATGGATCCTGTTTTTCCTCCCCTCCAAGCCTTTGTAATATGCTGTACCTTCCTGCTTAGTCATACCTATCACCCCTTCACCTAGCTTCTCTACCTGTCCTTGAAGACTCAGCCCAGAAGCCCTCTGCTCTAAGAAAACCTTGCACTTGCCCCCTCCTTTTTTAAAAGCTGCCCATTCCCACCAGTCAGGGTCACATGGCATAGTCGCTCTCTGCTCTCCATCCCATGGACTAGTCTTTTACCTTCTCCATACAAGTGACCTCTGAATTACAGGGTACCTGACTGGTCTGGTGTTAATAGCCTAGTCTGGTCCTAGGCAGGGTACCTGAGTGGTCTGGTGCTAACAGTCTAGGCTATTAGGGGACTCAGCCTATGAGTCTAAGAGCTGATGAGCCTATGGGATTCAGCCTAGATTCTCATTGAAGATCTTAACCTAGCATCTCCCCAACACACAGAAATGAGTAGGGCAGTTACTATCAGGCCCATTTTATATACTAGGAAGCTCAGACCCTGAGAAATAAATTACCTTACTCTAGGGTCACAGAAAAGAACTGGATTGCAAATATTGGTCTCTGCAGCCCAGGGCCTGCCTACAGATATGTGAGGTTAATACTTGGTAATTACTTGTTCAATATACCCATCCTTTGTCTTCCCAGACCCAGGCAGACACAGAGGCTGCCCTCAAGTATTGAAATGCACAGGGTTTCCAAAACATTGTTTTGATAAACTTGGGAAAGGACCAAAAGACAAGGAGCCAAATGTTTTCTGCTAAGATTTATTGTTGACGAGAGCACTTAACAACCAAGGTGCTAGATAACCAGCCCCCAACAACAAGCTCCTCCTGCAGCACAGACCTCTAGGCTGGTATCCTCTGCCTTCTACCTCCTCTTCTCTGGCTCTGCCAGAGCCCCTGAGAATCAGAAATATGCAACTCAGTAAGTATGTGGGAAGCACCTGTAAGGAGTGGTCAGCAGCTACAGAAGGCTACTGTGTCACAGTGTACTGGTTATCTTTGAGGGACTTATGGCAGAGAGGATAGAGAGGACTCCAGAGCCATCCTGAGCTCAGGCCCAGCACTGTCCAGGGAGTTTCATTTCCCTTTCTTTTCTTCAAAATGATGTCCTGTTCTTTTCTTTTTTTTTTTTTAAGATTTTATTTATTTATTTGACAGACAGAGATCACAAGCAGGCAGAGAGGCTGGCAGAGAAAGAGAGAGGAAAGGAAGCAGGCTCTCCGCTGAGCAGAGAGCCCGATGCAGGGCTCAATCCCAGGACCCTGGGATCATGACCTGAGCCGAAGGCAGAGGCTTTAACCCACTGAGCCACCGAGGTGCCCCTCATTTCCCTTTCTTACTCTTGACATTCACATTCATTGATTTGGCATATATTTACCAAGGCTCCCTATGGCTGAGGAGATTCCTCAAACAGTAGTGCCCACTTGTAGCTGGCAATGTTCAGCAGTCTCCAAACCCCTGACCTGCAAGACGTAGTGCATGTAAAGGTAGACTGCTACCGGACAAAGATCCTTGAACAAATCTATCCTTCCACAGTGTTATTCCTGGAATTCTGAGTCTGGGCCAGCTCTTGGAATAGTCAGTTCAGAGGTCAGTCTCTATCCTTAGCTGACATTTCTAAGAAACTATGACTTGCTCTGACCATCTGCCTCATGGAAGAGAGCTACAAAGTGGCTATAGTCTGGCCTTGGCTTGGGTACTGAGTCACTGAAAGGGCATTCTCCCCAACCTCAGGGTGCCTTGCCAAGATATGAAAACCTGATAAGCCTCAGCCTCCCACCAAAGTCCAAGAGGCCTCCCACACTGCCTACTGGGCTGAGAAGTAGAGAGAGAGAAGTCAAAGAGACCATGAGCCTCAGTCTGCTTCTCAGATTGATTTGTTTATTGACTTGATGATCTCTTGGGGTCCCAGTGCCGAGACCCAAAGGCCTGTGCTGTGCATAAAGAAAAAGCCCACACATCCCAAGAGCAGCTGAAACCAGCTCACCCATTTATTTGACTGAGAACATGAAGGAGAACAACAAAATTAAACAATCTTTAATAAAATTCCTATAGAAAACTCAGTCACAGGGTAAATACTCAGTTCTCTTTCTCATGTCACTGAGGATTGAGAGCTCCCAAAAGTCTTTGGAGAAAAAGCAGTAGTTTTGCTGGATATTGCCAGTACTCCGAAAGAGCATCCATTTACACATTCAAACCAGTAGTTCTTATTGCACATATTAACATTATTTGCCATCTAGCACCCTAAATGTATGGTACCTCAACAAATAAATTAAAGAATTCCATGTGGCATGAAACCATTTCAATTTGAACTAATATCCTTGAAAAAATCACATTATTACAAGTTTTAATAAATACAGTAAGAACAGCTGGCATTTTACTAAAATACTGAATTTTAGATCTGGAGATGATTCTATAAATAGTTTCTTTTCATTTGCTTTTTGTCTTGGATGCATTTGCTCAAGTATTATGCTCTATGAAGTGAACTCTTTCATAGATACCATGTAAAACTGAAATTACTATGTGCCTCATTACAGAAGCAACTGGAAGAACTGGATCTCATACAGTTAACTAAAAAAGTAACAAGAAAAAGCTCTGCTTTTTGTAAAACTTTAAAAAACAGAAAAAAACAAAGATATGTCTTTTTATATAGAACTCCCACTAGAAATTTATAAATATATATGCAGCATATATATTATATTTGCCTCATGAGCAGATTTTCACCAAGTCTGGTAGGAATGATGCGGTCATGGTAGATAAATATCAACAAAAGAGTTACTCTTTCTAAAGATTTAAAGGTTTCTTTTGAAAAATAACAATAACTTCAAATTATGTTATAATTTATAGATGATATAATTTAAAAAGGGAAGAAAGATACCTTTCTTTTAAGCCTCATTTGGAAAGTAAGAACAACTACCAGTCCCCAGGTGTGGATAAGTTGGCTGAGTGATAACACTTGGTCACAATACAAAAAGAAGTATTTACACCTTTCTGGAAAAGTACCAAATACTTAAAAAGAAGAAGAAGAAGAAGGAGGAGGAGAAGGAGGAGGAGGGGGGGGGAGGAGGAGAAGAATAAGACAGAAAACAATCTCTAGTAGCATTCTTCGGCGTGCAAAGTCAGCAGGAAATGATTATCCATTATGTTGGGAGTTTTTATGATGAATCTTGGAAGCATTCAATGAAGCAGAGGGTGGTCATCGGGGATTGTTCAGATTAGGTTCTGTGGGATGCCTTGTTCTTAATTTAACTGAGTTCCAGGATTTCATTCCCTTTATAACATCTCTGGCAGGGTCGTGTTCAATTTAGTGCAAGTGCAAACTGAAAACTAAACAAAACCAACAAATACATTAGGAGCAAAGGCTGATCATTAAGATCTGTAGTCTTTCCGAACTGTGTGGGCCATCCAGTTCACTTTAGTAGTCCAGCTTTCCCTGAGTGCCTCATCAAATTTTTGCTTAAACTGCTTGAGCGCTTCTTCTTCACTCTTCCCTAAGGCAAGAGAGTCCTAAAAATAAAAGGGAAAAAAATCTGATTTCATATATCTTCCATAGTGACATGCAAATGTCAAAATCTAAGTCATACCTCCCTAGCACCATTAAGTTGTGTGTCTCATGTTCTTATTTAAATCCCTTTTGCAGGATAGAGAATGACACAAGGTAGGGTGATAATATAATCTCTGCCAAAGGGTTTTTGAAGATGACGTTTTATGATTACTGCACGACAATTACTCAGCTGCTGGGTAAAAGCAGTCTAACAAGAAATGGCTTTGTTCTATTCCCTTTGAACGTCTGAACGAAACAGGTAGGTATAGCTGAGCTTCATGCCTATGAACTCCCATATACAAAGAAAAGGGGTTCATACCTTAAGATACTGTATATCCTTGACTGATGTAAGCTCAGGAAGCCCTGCAGTCAACATCAGTGCAAAAAGAGTGATGAAGAGATTCCCATGCCGTCGTAAAATCAGATATGCATCCTCACAACACTGGCGGAAGCTTCAGTTGATGCAACAAATCACAACATGATATTAGAGAAGGAAGCAAATTTCACAAAAGAAAGCAAGAGAGACATATCTAGACTTTAATTTCTACTGAACAGTTCATTTCTGATTTTTAAAACTCTGAAAATTGTCTCAAGAATAAAATCTACATAGACTAATAAATCTGTCTAAAATGACACACACTAAATTGAAATTTTATAACAGACTACGTAACATTTACTGTGTGCTTTTTTTTCTTTTTAAAGTAGACTTGTGTATTTCTTTCTTTCTTTCTTTCTTTTTTTTTTTTTTTTAGATTTTATTTATTTATTCAACAGACAAAGATCACAAGTAGACAGAGAGGCAAGCAGAAAGAGGAGGAAGCAGACTCCCTGCGGAGCAGAGAGCCCGATGCGGGGCAAGATCCCAGGACCCTGAGATCATGACCTGAGCCGAAGGCAGAGGCTTAACCCATTGAGCCACCCAGGCGCCCCTACTGTGTGCTTTTTAATTGAGACCCCAAAACGAGTTCTAAAACAAGTGGTAATTTATAATCCATGAGGATTTCTGAACATATTTGCAGATTCTACATTTGTAGCCAAATTCCACTGTAGTCTATTTGTAATCTAACAGAGACTAATTTATTTGATTTCCCCCCAATTAGTATCAATACTTTTGCACTGCTTTCCCTCTCTCTCCTCTTTCTATTTTTTAAATTTTTTTATTTTTCCTCTCTCTCCTCTTAAAGACAGTTATTCAAGGGGCGCCCGGGTGGCTCAGTCAATTAAGCATCTGCCTTTGGCTCAGGTCATGATCCCAGAGTCCTGGGATCAAGCCCGGCATTGGGCTCCCTGCTTAGTGGGAAGCCTGCTTCTCCCTCTCCCACCCGCCTGCTTGTGTTCCCTCTTTAGCTGTCTCTCTCTCTGTCAAATAATAAATCAATCTTAAAAAAAAAAAAGGACCATCCAATACTATTTTCCTAATTTTGCCCCCCCCAAAAACCCCCAAAACAAATAAACAAACAAATGAACACCCAAGAGGTATATTCTGCAGAAACTCGAGGCAGAAGTAGAAATGATAATAGCAATCACGTGGCAAGCATATAGTATAAGTTGGTCACATCACATTACTTAACTCTAATTATCATAATTGCTCTAAATTCTTTTTAAAAATATTTATTTATTTGAGAGAGAGAGACAGAAAACAAGCTTGGAAAGGGGTGGAGGGAGAGGAGCAGACTCCGCACTGAGCAAGGAGCCCTGACAATGGGGCTTAATCCCACGAAACTGAGATCATGATCTGAGCCAAAATTAAGAGTTGGATGCTTGACTGAGCCACCAGCTATTCCAAAATAGCCCTAAAACTTAATTATTTTTGTCCCTATTTTAAGACAAAAAGACAAGTAATGTGCTTAGAAACAAGTAGTGAGGACTAGATTAGAGATTATAAAGTTCTGAACCCTGGCTCCCTTAGAATGAGTGCAAAGTGCCTGTCGCTCCCAACATCTCATTATGAAATGTCTTAACAGTTTCAGAGAATTTTCTAAGACAGATAAAAAATGGTATAAGTACTACTGGAATAAGACACAGTAACTTATTTCAAATTTCTATATTATTTCTCCTCTCTGAACCAGAACATGGATCTGACAGGCAAACTCCTCAAAAGCCCCCAGTTAGCAGACTGAATATTTACCTGATCTAAATATATCTCAGCTAAAAAATGCTAGTCTAGCTAGTCAGATGAGAAAATGTCAGATATGTTTATCTGAGGACAATACTCACCGGCCAAACTTTTCTGTGTTTCCTGTTTTTCCTTGTTGAATCACATGAATGAAATCATAGGTAAGAATAAAAGGCACCCGTTCCCTTTTAATGCCAAATTTAGACTTGAAATTTCCAAGAATATGTCCAAAGTCAATGTGGAAGAGCTGGAAAACAAACGGCACTTAATTTCTATTGTTTCTTTAGTTCCAAAGAGAAAGGCAATATTTCAGCAGTCTTAGACTCAACACCACACTGATCCTCAACTGAGCCCTTTTTTCACTCCTTTTATTGACATATAGTTGAAACACAGTATTACATTAGTTTCAGGTGTACAACATACTGATTTGATAACTACATACATTACAAAATGTTCATGAGCCCTCTTCTCTTTTCAAAAGCTATTGGGTCACTTGAGAAGAGTGTTTCTATCATTCAAAGATCTTTTATACTCAGTAATAACCCAGACCAGCTATTGAACTGCATTTACCCAGTGGGAAAGACAAATGCTTAAAAAGTGCAAGTTAAAAAAAAAAAAAAAAAGGAAGAAAGAAAAAGAAAAAGAAAAATGCATCCAAATAATAAATATGTCTGATTTTAAAAAGTCAAATAGTTCTACATATCAAACTATTTTGGTCAATATTTCTACTATGGAAATAAAAAGGAAGCCTTATAGCCCCCTCAACACCCTGAGTGCTACTATTTAGAGGTAACTTCTCGCCACTCTTTCAGGGGTTTTTCCTCCACTTTTTTTTTTTTTTAAAGATTTTTATTTATTTATTTGACAGAGAGAAATCACAAGTAGACAGAGAGGCAGGCAGAGAGAGAGAGAGAGGGATGCAGGCTCCCTGCTGAGCAGAGAGCCCGATGCGGGACTCGATCCGGGGACCCCGAGATCATGACCTGAGCCGAAGGCAGCGGCTTAACCCACTGAGCCACCCAGGTGCCCCTTTCCTCCACTTTCTAAAAATGAAGCAAATTATGGATGGTAAAGACTTAGTACTTTGTGGGGCGCCTGGGTGGCTCAGTGGGTTAAAGCCTCTGCCTTCGGCTCAGGTCATGATCCCAGGGTCCTGGGATCGAGCCCCGCATCGGGCTCTCTGCTCAGTGGAGAGCCTGCTTCTGCCTCTCTCTCTCTCTCTGCCTGCCTCTCAGCCTACTTGTGATCTCTGTCAAACAAATAAATAAAATCTTTAAAAAAAAAAAAAGACTTAGTACTTTGTGTGGATGTAATACTATACAATGAGGCACTACTGTGCCTCGTAATTTCTGGTTAAATCAATACTCAGTGTTTATACTGTTCAGGCTATGTAAATCCATTTCAAAGCTAAGTCATGTGGCAACAGTCTACTACAACTATATTTCCTTTTTTGCCCATCTTTTTCCTTGACAAAGCTTTTTTTGGCTTAGTGTCCTAGGACCACCTCAATAATTCTTCCCCAAATCATTTTTAAAAACTTTTTTAGATTTATTTATTCATTTGAATGAGACACACACACAGAGAGTCTGGGGTGGAGGGAGAGAGGTAGAAGGACACAGAGTCCCAAACATACTTCCCACTGAGTGCAGGGCCTGAAGTGGGGCTCAATCCCATGACCCTGAGACTATGGCTTGAGGTGAAACCAAGAGTCAGACACTCAACTAACTGCACCACCCAGGTGCCCCTCTCCCCAAATCTTATATTGAAATGTCATTTTAAATAACTGCAATAACTTTTCAAACAGTAGATAAGTGTTTATCACCTTACTTTAAGCAAACAACCAACAAATATATGAAGCAGATGTGGTATATGAAACAAGGTTTGGGAAATAAAAGGAAAGCATGAAGACATGACTCCAAGAATCACTAAAGAACCTGCCTGGATTGCACAAGAGACTGTGCTGTATATAAGTAATAGCATCACCGAGGCCCTTAGCAGATCTAGGGAGCAGCTCACCTGGCCGGTTTTTTTGACCATAATGTTGTCACTATGTCTATCACCAATCCCAAGGACATAAGAAGCTACACAGTAGCCGGCACAGGACAAGGTAAACTCCTCAATGGCTCGGTCTAGGTCATCCCTGAAAAAAGAGAAAAAAATAAATAATAGAATCAACAAAGGTTTTCAGTCTCCAAAAGTACAGGATGAGATCCAATTCACACTTGCTTCCTTTTTAATTGTGAGTAGAAAGGCAACACGGAGCTGCCATGAGCTGCAGTGAATACAAAGGCAATATGGAGCTGCTATGAGCAGAACATTCTGGATCAGCCAAGAGAGGGAGGGTGAACACTGCAGGAGCAGAGCAGAAAGGAGTCAGCAGGAAGTCTCCAAGACTTCAGATAACTGGACCTCAGCCATTCAAACTGCTATGTCCTGGGGACTGAGATTCACTGGGGTTGGGAGTAAGCTCAAATACATAACAAGAGGAGACTGTCTGCTTTGCTGGCTGATGCTGGACTATAGGACATTTTTTGGTCAGTTTTGACCTAACCCTAGGTAAGAATAATTTAATTCCATATTTAAGAGTTAAGTATTATAGTTACAACACTTTAAAGCACTAACTTAAATTAGAAGTTAATAATACAGACCCTTTACAGACAAGGTCTTAAGATCAAAATTTGAGGGACGCCTGGGTGGCTCAGTTGGTTAAGCAACTGCCTTCGGCTCAGGTCATGATCCCAGCGTCCTGGGATCGAGTCCCACATCGGGCTCCTTGCTCCGCAGGGAGCCTGCTTCTCCCTCTGCCTCTGCCTTCCACTCTGTCTGCCTGTGCTGGCTCTCGCTCCTCTCTCTCTGACAAATAAATAAATAAAATCTTTAAAAAAAAAAAAAAAAAAAAAAAGATCAAAATTTGAAAACTAATCCTTACATTCAAGTCCTTTGGTTTTGCCAATGAATAAAATATAAATCTGACTTTTGAGTCTTTAGCCAAAAATACCTGCAGTGTTTCCCCTCAATGTGAAATTCCTTGTGAATTTCACAAGGAATTCAATGTGAAATGTCCATGATACTATGTCCAACAGAGTAACCAATAATAACACAATTCCCAGCCCTGTTTTTTTTTAAATTTGGAGCAATCACAGTCTACAAACTCACTTACTTCTACTGTAAAAATCTACTGAAAACTTACTAATAAGTTTATACATTCATATAATTACAGAAGCTGACAAATTCAAAAAATTAATTTAAAATTTAAAATAATAAATTATTAGATTGTAACTACTACAAGGCTCTGAAATTTGATCTAGATGAAGCAGAATTTAATGCTAACCATCTGTGAGCCTTTAGGAAGGCTTATTTGTCATTCTGATCTAACCTGAAATAAAGCAATAAATAACACTAACATTTCCTCTAGGACAGATGATTCTACTTGAAAGAACAGTTATTTGTTTGGCTATTTGTTCGGCTATTTGTTCAGAAGAATGATAAACAAACTAACCCAGAATTGTATTCTTTAAGCCAGTTCAGAAGGGCATCTTTGTTGAAGGCTGCTGCAGCAGCCACATTGCTACTGTTCAGCTGAATGTCAGCAATTGTTTCAGAGGTGCTCACAACTTCAATGAGGCCAGAGCGATCTCCTGTCGCTAAGCAGCCATAAGGCAGCATCCTGAAAGAGAAAAAAAATGGGCATAGTCACATGTATATGTTACTCATAAAATGAAACTTTAACAGAGTAAGCTTCTTCTTTGATTGTTTTTTAAGATTTTATTTATTTATTTGACAGACAGAGATCACAAGTAGGCAGAGAAGCAGGCAGAGAGAGAGAGGAGGAAGCAGGCTCCCCGCCGAGCAGAGAACCCGATTCGGGGCTTGATCCCAGAACCCTGGGATCATGACCTGAGCCGAAGGCAGAGGCCTTGACCCACTGAGCCACCCTCTTCTTTGATTTTTAAAAAGCTTTATTACTATTGATATGCTTGCCATTTCTGTTTTATTGTCATATGGAAAAATAAAAGTCCTATTTTCGGTTGGGGAGGGGAATCTCCTGGCCAACAGATGAAGTAGTTTACTAGAACTCCAATGTACCTAGATGTATAATTTGTTATCCAGTTATTCTAGTGAAATATTCTATTTGTTTGTGCAGATGGACAGAAGTGTATCAGATAAAAGAAAAGTCTTTTATTTTTATTCTAAACCATCCATAAAGCACCAATAGGTGCCACATAGCAGGCTAAGCACTTTACACATTACTTTTATTAATGAATGGCAACTCCATCTTTCCAGTTGTTCAAGATGACAATCTTAACGTCACCTTTGACTCATTCTCTTATGACCAGGATTTACCTATCTTGAAAACATATACTTAAGACTTCTCTGCCTCCAGCTCCTACTAGACCAAATCACCATCAACCCTTACTCAATTATTCAAGTTTCCTTAAGTTTCCTCAAGTTCCCTTCTCCCACACCATGGTTTGTTTTAAATGCAACAGCATTGGGCGCCTGGGTGGCTCAGTGGGTTAAGCCGCTGCCTTCGGCTCAGGTCATGATCTCAGGGTCCTGGGATCGAGGCCCGCATTGGGCTCTCTGCTCAGCAGGGAGCCTGCTTCCCTCTCTCTCTCTCTCTGCCTGCCTCTCCATCTACTTGTGATTTCTGTCAAATAAATAAATAAAATCTTAAAAAAAAAAAATGCAACAGCATTTAAATGCAACAGCAATATAATCCATATAAAAAATATACATATTATGTCACTCCTCCCCATCAAAAGCTCTGCATTGGCTTTCCACCTTAGGGTGAAAGCTAACATGCTTGCCATAGCTCACAAGGCCCTTCACCTCCTCTTGTCTCCTCCCCTTGTTCACTTTATTCCTACTACACTGGCTTCCATACTTTATTTAACTACAGCAGGAACAAAATTCTCTCATTCCATTTTCTCTGCCTAGAACATCTCTCCCCAAGACCTTTATATGACTTACTCCCTTATTTCTTTGAAGTCCTTGCTGAAATGTTTCTGTCTCAGTGAGAAATTCCTGATCATCCTATTTGAAACTATGAAACTATCTGTGACATAACACTATCTCTTCCCTGTTTCAATTTTCCTCTATAGCCCTCTATACTATCCAGACATCTTGTACACTTTGTTTCTTTATTGTTCCTCTCTCCATTATTGGATGGAAGTTCTTCCCCGCAGGGATGTTTGTTCCTGGCTGTATCCTCAGTGCCTGAAAAAGTGCCAGGCACAAAGCAGACTCTCAGTGAATATTTCTGAATGAACAGATAAATTTAACAACAAAATCCCTGTAAGGTAAGTTCCCAGTTTACAAATGAGAAACAAAAGCAATTTGCAAAAGGCCATACATTTAACTAAGCAATTGATCTAAGACTTAAAACTAGGCCTGCGTGGCTCTAAAATTATCTTTTAAACCCAAAAGTCTCTGGAGTCACTGACTATATAACAGGCCTCTCAGACTGCTCTTGCGTAAAATAATTTTTACTAATTGATAAGGAGCATTCTGCTCTGAATCTCATTTATACAATTATAGAAAACTATAGAAAAATTATAGAAAATAAAAATTTTCACGTATCTCTTTTAATCATTTTAAGGAGATTTTCTTTTATGACTTAGGTATTCACATTCTTCCCCTATTTATTAGGGTTTTAAATATTTACCTTAGTGACTTATATGACTTCTTTATATTATCCTTTTCTTCTTTTGGTTATAAATACTTTCTTCAGTTTTTTGTTTTTGTTTTTAAAGAGTATTTATTTATCTATTTGACAGGGAGAGAGGGAGAGAGAGAGAGCCAGAGAGGGAATACAAGCAGCCCGAGTAGGGGAGGGAGAAGCAGGCTTCCCATTGAGCAAGCCCTGATGCGGGGCTCAATCCCAGAACCCTGGGATCATGACCCAAGCTGAAGGCAGATGTTTAACGACTGAGCCACCCACACGCTCACCCCTTTATTCAGTTTTGTAAACACTACATTATCTTTACAGCACCTCCAAACTAGAATGTGATACTTTGGGAAGTTCAAATGAAAGGTGACTACAGAAAATGCAATGGATGGGATTCTAGAACTCAATAGATATATGGGTACAGCTATGTGCCATGCATCATATTTGCTGTTGGTGATACAGAAAGGAGCAAAAAAAAAGCAGTCCTTACTCATACAAAATGCATATATTATCTTTGTATGAATGAGAACTGCCATGAGAACATGTCAAGAGTTAAAAAGATCTCTATGAGGAGGAAGGACAGCAGGGCTGGAGGAAAATATAAGGGGAATACAAAAGCAAGGTGAGACTATGCAGGGCCCTATAGGTCATGTAAGGGATTCTGTCATTCTCTAAAAGCACTGAGAAAGCTTTGAAGGACTTTATGAAAGAGGGGGGTGTTTGTGTGTCGGGAAAATGTATAAATGTATTACTGTAACAACCCAATTAAAGAGCCATATTTCATTAAATAATCCCTAAGTTTCCATACAACCAAGAATTCAATTATTTTATGCCTCTTTTAGGCACTTTCCTAGTCTTAACAAAAGAAGTCTGGCAGAAGAATTGTCAAACTACATGTTGGCAGCCTGATATACCAGTACACTGCTATATATTTGCATTATTAATTTTTTCTTCTCCTTTTAAAAAGTTACCTTCAATAAGAAAAGTAGCTTGGAGCATGGAAGCTTTCCCAGCATCCCTGTCCTTCTCATGACACAACACATGTGAGGTAAACAGTGCATGGTTAAACTTTGGCTCACTTTCCTGCTTCTCCTCCCACCTCATTTGCAGCCAAACTGGGCAAAAATCCAACAACTTCCTCTTCAAAAGCATGCAATAATAAAAGCATTCAGTGTCTTGAGGATGAAAATCTCACAATGGGAAGGAAAAAATATCCTTGTTAGACAGACAGTTTGACAGAAGTCAAGCTGGGGACAAACTCCCGGAGTCCTGACCATCTTACATGGGCCCAATTTGCACTCAACTTCCACACTTCTTTTAAAGGCTCTAACAACTAGTAATGTTTCTCTTCCTTTGTCACAATCTCTGACCCAAGGAGCAATTTGTTGCCTTTCCACTGAACAAGAATTAAAATATAAATTCTAGGGGCACCTGGGTGGCTCAGTCGTTAAGCATCTGCTCAGGTCATGATCCCAGGGTCCTGGGATTGAGCCCTGCATCAGGCTCCCAGCTCAGTAGGAAGCCTACTACTCCCCTGCCCCACTCCCCTTGCTTGTGTTCCTTCCCTTGCTCGCTCTCTCTTTGTGTCAAATAAATAAAATAAATAAATAAATAAATAAATAAATAAATAAATACAAATTCTACAGCAGAGAGGATGGCAGACCCATAACCCTACTCTCAGTGGGTATGT
Source organism: Mustela nigripes (assembly GCF_022355385.1). Taxonomy (NCBI): domain Eukaryota; kingdom Metazoa; phylum Chordata; class Mammalia; order Carnivora; family Mustelidae; genus Mustela; species Mustela nigripes. Next base: position 94,917,659 of record NC_081558.1, read on the forward strand.
AGAAAATTTTCTCCAGCCTTGACTCTGACACATCAACCCAAATCAGAATGGTACCAGAGACCCTTGCTTCCAAAGGAGGAAATTATAATTCCTTTACCTAATGTTTGCATTGCTTCCATCTTCTTCCTTAATCCTTCCTTCCAAGATTACTGATACCAGTGTCATTACAAAACTGTTTATTAGCACTCTTAAAAGGGAACTAAATCCCATTAATGTAATTCAGATGTAAAGTCACAATGAAGACAGCCATCCAAAATTCAGGGAGTGGAAGAAGACTGTCAAATCTACCAAAGTTCAGATAGATTTATATATAGACCACCAGTGAAACTTGACAGAAAAGGCTGAGTATCTATTATTTATTGACTGAAAGAGGTCAGAGAGTTCTAACATACTGATGGCTTACAAATGTTCTAAAATTTGACATGACAGATACCAAGAGTATTTTTGAGACATCAGAGAAAAATGAAAATGAGATATACACACTTTCATTCATGCTAACATGGTACTGTTACAAGTACTAAAATATTCTGGTCAAAGTAATAAGTATAGAATGTACCTGAAGATTTAAGATTGAAGTTAGAAGAGTTTGTGCTACTTGACCGAGTTTAACCTCAACAGCTGGCCAAAAGAAAACAAACAACAGGAATACTGGAACACGTATTTATAGAAACAGTAAAAAAAAGTTTGGTGAGAAAAAGGTATTCATTTAGAAATGAACCCTAAAGAATTATAGTTCTACATATTTTAAAAACATGGGGTCAGAGTACAAGAAGTCAGCAAAGATCTCACTGAACAGACGAATTCCTTTTTCTTGTTAGACACTTGTTGCTTCCCATAAGAGAAACATTAGGTTTGTTTCTAGCACTCCAACAAGTGGTTTCCTCCCTTTGCCTGAGGTCACAATGAACTTCATTTGAAGCTAAATGAGCTTTACATTTGAGTAGAATAGGTAAAATAAAAAAGCTAAGAGAAAAGAAAAGGATTGGGGTTTTTAATTAGGCTGATGGAACTGAGACAGGCAAACCAAAGGGACCCCATGAAAGCAAAAGCTGTTTTGTTCCTTTTGCTTTTTTTTCCTGCTTCTATTCTTGCAAGGACCTGCACTTCTGGCCTACAAATTGCCTTAATGCATGTCTTCCTTGTAAGGGACAAAGTTAATGGTATCTTTGGACTCCTCTAGCACTGTAGGTAATATCTAAACCACTGTGCTAGGCATCTTAAAGCCAAGACCCTGGCCTCAAGTAATAAGTGACTTATGATGGACACCTGGACCTTGTCCTTATTCTAACTGGTTCCTGGATACCTGAGAGGACACTTAGGTCAGACCACCATCCTCAATAAAACTCCCCAGCCCCCGAACAAAGATAAGACTTGGGTTCCTTTCCTTTCCAAGTGTCTGGGACAGTCCATCTGTAACTGCTCTCCCTATTATCCTCAATAAACTCTGCTTTCACCTCCTGCTGGCTCCTGGTAAATTTCTGTCCTGCATGAAGCCAAAGACCCTCTTGGATGGTCTTGTGCGATCCCTCCTGGGTCCCTTGGACCTGGCTTGTAGGCATCAGAACTTTACTTTTTAATTCATTTTTTATTTAATTTTTTGAGAGAGAGACAGAGAGTGGGTGGGGGACGGGGGTTTGCAGCAGGCAGAGGGGGAGAGAATCTTGAGGCTCCATGTCTAACATGGAGCCCTGACATGGGGCTTGATCTCATAATCTGAGCTCAAGAGTTGAAGCTTAACAAACTGAGCCACCCAGGCTCCCTGTACACATTGAAACTTAAAAACAAAAATTTTACCTCAACCTTTCATAACTGAACATGACTCCCCATATGCTCTGAATCTCCTTTTAGCAAAGGAGACCACATTGTAGCTTACATGATAATTTTGGGAAAAACCAATGAATTACTAGACTAAACTTGAAAAGTCTTCCATTTTTACGGGATAAATCAAGTAAAATCAGGGCGTCTAGGTGGCTCAGTCAGTTAAGCAACTGCCTTCAGCTCAGGTCATGATCCCAGGGTCTTAGAATCGAGCCTCACCTTGAGCTCCCTGCTCAGTGGGGAGCCTGTTTTGCCCCTGCCTCTGCTGCTCACCCTGCCTGTGCTCTCCTGCTCTCTGTCAAATAAATTAATAAAATCTTTTTAAAAAATCAAGTAAAATAATTTTTGCAGGAGTTTACTTTATAGGAAGGGTCAACAAACTTTTGGAGATTAAGCCAGATAGTAAATATTTTAGGCATTGCAGACTACCCAATTCTGCAGTTACAGCATAAAAGCAGCCACAGACAGTATGTAAACAAATGAGCCGTGGTTGCATGCCAATAAAACTTTATATACAAACAGTGGGGGTTAGGGGGTGCTGTAAACCAGATCTCTCTCTGGGTTTATGTCTTTCAGGCAGAGTTCACAATCACTCATTCCTCTTATCTATACTGTATTTCCTATGTGTATGTGCTTGACTAAAAAAAACTTGCTGCCTATTCCAAAATAATTCTACTTTTTACATAGCTATATTAGAAATTCCTCCCAAATTAAAAGCAAAACTCTGTCATTTGTGATACTCAAAGGGTCCTCTTTAGATAAACCATAATCTTACTTCCTTATTTCAGTCACAAGTCCCATAAAAGTAACAATGCCAACACAAACTATTCTTTCTACCTCAACAGCATGGAAAGATCTAAGACTAAAACTCCTTTAAAGAGGAAAAAAAAAAAAAAAAAAACAGAAACAAAAACAAATCAATGAAAAGTTATGTATTTGAGGCACCACAACACTTTGATAAACAAAGGGTTATAGAGCTGCCTCATCATGATTGCTTTCTTGCTTCTACTAGTAAAATGAAAAAGTGCCATGAAGTATACAGTCTGATGGACCTAGATTTAAGAGTCTTGTGCTCAGGGAGCCTGGGTGGCTCAGTTGTTAAGTGTCTGCCTTCAGCTCAGGTCATGATCCTGGGGTCCTGGGATCGAGCTCCACATCGGGCTCCCTGCTCAGCAGGAAGCCTGCTTCTCCCTCTCCCACTCCCCCTGCTTGTGTCCCCTCTCTCACATTGTCTCTCTCTCCCTGTCAAATAAATAAATTCTTAAAAAAAAAAAAAAGTCTCACGCTCTTTAGTCGACTGAGCTAGCCAGGCTGACAGACCTAGATTTGAATCAGGCTCCTTCACTTAACATTGTTTAACCTTTGACAAATTGTCTAAAAGCCCTTGAGCTTTTCTCATCTGTTTTTTTTTTTTTTTAAAGATTATTTATTTATTTATTTGACAGACAGAGATCACAAGTAGGCAGAGAGGCAGGCAGAGAGAGAGAGAGAGGGAAGCAGGCTCCCTGCGGAGCAGAGAGCCCGATGCGGGGCTCGATCCCAGATCCCTGAGATCATGACCCGAGCCGAAGGCAGCGGCTTAAGCCACTGAGCCACCCAGGCACCCCAATTTTCTCATCTGTTAAAAAAAAGTAACACAATCTCACAGTTTTAAGTTACACGACATTACATATGTGAAAACCTAATAGAACATCTGGCTCAGTCAATAAATAGCAAGTGTTTTAAGTTTAAAAAATCCTAAAATATATTTAGTAATGAAAACAATTCAAGTTTCAAAAATTATTCAAAAAACGCTCTTATAATCTTAAAGGGATAAAGTCAATGACAAGTAAAATTGTTTACAGCAAACTAGTAGACTAAGCTGCTATAGATACTAAAAAATGCGCGCCTGAGTTGCTCAGTTGTTAAGTGTCTGCCTTCGGCTGGGGTTGTGATCCCAGGGCCTTGGGATGGAGCCCCACAACAGGCTCCCTGCTCAGTGGGAACCACTCCCCGTGCTTGTGTTCCCTCTCAGGCTATGTCTCTGTCAGATAAATAGATAAAATCTTAGAAAAAAAAAAAGATAAAGTCAAAAATGTTCCATAAACAGTTATAGTTAATGAAAGAAAAAAGCTCTGGGTTCCAGAAATAGATTATTCATAGCACTGACTGAGGAAGTCACTGACTTGGTTGACACTTTAATGTCCATGAGAAAACAGATACATTGTTGTGCCCAGAAGAGACAGAATCTGGACCTGAGATCCTAATACAAGGCTGAGGATCTGAAAGGGCTTTCAAGTGTCTGAAACAGGAACTAGAAAATATCTGCTCACTGATCAGAAGATGTAGCATGAAAGTCTGCCATCTACCTTGAGCACTGGATGGGGGGAAAAGTTTCATGAAAATGCAAAAACTCAAGACTTCCTACATTCTCGTGAGATCCAAGTATAAACTACCTGTGAAATCTGAGAGCATGAAGGCAAAACGTTAAAATAAAAGCTGACTGATCGTGTGTAAAGACCTTGAGAAACAGCACAAATTAAACTCAAACCCAAAATATTTTGAGAGGATACTTTCACACCCTATGGAGCAAAGGACACTCAGAGAAAACACAATCCACACTAAAAGGAATTCAAAACCAAATTTTGTCAACTACACAACAAAATGAAATTGGACAATGTAGAAGAGAAATTTAGTGAACTAGATGATTTAGTGAACTAGAAGACCAAATATAAGAAACTACAAAGAATGTCACCTAAAGATGGGAAATAGGTAAGACAGGTTAAGAGAGATGCAGGACAGAAAAGTCCAACACACCTCTACCAAAGTTGCAGAAGACTATGAAGGTGGAAGTAACGCAATATTGAAAAATATGGATACATTTTGTAGGAACTAAAAGAAACCCATATGCCAACAAATTGCAGTAAAAACTGCAAAAAACAAAGGCAAAGAGAAATTTGTTTTCCACAATGGGCAAAAAAAAAACAAACCCCAAAAAACAAACAAAAAAAACTATTTAGACTGACAGCAGTCTTTTACAAAGTAACAGAGGTCAGAATACCATGGAATAACATCTTCAAGGTTTCTAGGGAAAGCAGCTATAAATCTGGATTTTAAAATTCTATAACTAGGTGATGTCTGCAAAAACAGGTAGTTAAAAAAAGGAAGCTAAAAATCTGGTCTTTCATTAAAAGCAACAAGAACACTAGCCAAAAAATGTCAGAATTGACTATTTAAGTAATATAGAAATGTAAGAAAGAGTTGCAGCAATCAGCAAGTGTTTATTGAAGAAAATAGCTGAATCTCGGCTGTTTTATATCATCACATAGTTCAATTTCCCACCTTCCCAGTTCCACAGTAGACTTGACAATGAATAGTCCACAATCACAGTGCATACAGTAATCTACTAGCCATTAGAGGGGGCAAAATGGGGTTGGAGGTCCTTTGGCCCCATTTCTAGAGCTAACATTCTTCAAACTCTCTAGTGGTTCCCAGGAAGAGCTCACTCACAATTCTCTGTTTCTCTGATCTGAATCAGACCTCACCTACTGTGAAGTGCCGTTTACTGTGGTGTTTGGGGGGAAAAAAATTCACTATCAACTAACACTGCAGCTATCTAAGGGGTAAGTAAAAGCGGAGTAAGTAACAGCTGGGCAAATAACAGGCTAACCAAAAAGCTTAGAGGAAAAAGCTGGGGAGTTAGGTGTCCATATAGGACAGTAAAAAACTCCAACATAATCATAGAACTCTACAAAGCCATATGCATGGATAGGGTTTTACGCATACCCAGGGGAGTGTACAGTGCAGTGAAGAATTTAGATGGTCATAGTTATCACTTCTTGCTAACATTCAGACATTACACAAGTTAGGGCTAAGAACCAATTCTGAATTATCTGGCTGGCTGCTGAAGGAACTACCCTAACACATAGAGTCTCTCAGTAAAGAACGGAAAACTTACAGATTTCAGGGATTCAAGGAAGCCTTGGTCAAATACTAGTTGACCAATAAAGTAATCAAGAAGAGAAATCAGTAACCACATATGAGCATACAAACTTTACATATAATTACTTCAGATAAAACATTAAATAAACAGACCGCAACAACACAAAGAATTATTAGAATCTGATTTTCAGAGCTGCCAAATTATTTAAAGTGTTTGGTTTCAACAAAAATGTGTAAGACATACAAAGAAACAAGAAAATATTACCCATACATAAGAAAAAAGCACCATATAAAAAATGTCACCAAGGAAGCCCAAATGCTGAACATTTCAGACACAAATTTTAAAACTCCTATCTTTTTATTATTTTTTAAAGATTTTATTTACTTATTTGACAGACAGAGAGAGATCACAAGTAGGCAGAGAGAGAGAGGGGAAAGCAGGCTCGGCTCCCCGCTAAGGAGAGAGCCCAATGCAGGGTTCAATTCCAGGACCCTGAGACCATGACCTGAGCCAAATGCAGAGGCTTAACCCACTGAGCCACCCAGGTGCCACCAAAACACTTATTTTTTTTAAAGACTTTATTTATTTTAGATAGAGAGGGCATACATGCAGAGTAGAGGGAGCAACAGAGGGACAGAATCTCCCAGCAGACTCCCTACTGAGCATGGAACCTGACATGGGTCTTGATCCCATCACCTATGACATCACATTTTAAGGGGCAACTGGGTGACTCAGCTAAGCATCCAACTCTTGATTTTAGCTCAGGTCATGCAGGGTTGTGAGACTGAGCACCAAGTCTTGGGACTCCACACTAAGCATGGAACCTGCTTAAGATTCTCTCTCTTGCACCTCTCCCTCTACCCCTCCCCCCCAATAAATAAAAAATAAAAATAAATTAAAACATCTATTTTAAGTATGTTCAAAGAACTAAAAGAAACCATGTCTAAAGAACTAAAGGAAAAGTACAAAAATGTAGAATCATCAAATAGAAACTATCAAGAGACACTAAAACTTTCAGAAGAAAACATAAATATAAACTTTCATAATATTCTATTAGGTAATGGCTTCTTAAAACTGACACCAAAAACATAAAAAAAAAGAAGAAGAAGAAGAAGAAATAGGGGCGCCTAGGTGGCTCAGTGGGTTAAAGCCTCTGCTTTTGGCTCTGGTCATGATCTCGGAGTCCTGGGATCGAGCCCCCGTCAGGCTCTCTGCTCCACCAGGAGCTTGCTTCCTCCTCTCTCTCACTGCCTGCCTCTCTGCCTACTTGTAATCTCTGTCTATCAAATAAATAAATAAAATCTTAAAAAAAAAAAAAAGAAAGAAATTGAATTTCATCAAAATTAAAAACTTTGCATCAAAGGACACTATCAAGAAAGTATAGAGACAACCCACAGAATGCAAGAAAACATTTGCAAATAATTTATTTAATAGTGTTTAGTATCTAAAATATACGAAGGGGTGTCTGGCTGATTCAGTAGGAAGAACATCTGACTCTTGATCTAGGGCTCATGAGTTTGAGCCCCATGTTGGGGGTAGAGATTACTGGGGGGGAAAAAAAAGAACTTAAAAAAAAAATGAGCAAAGGACTTAAATAGCTGTGTCTCCAAAGAGGATATACAAATGACCAGTAAGCACATTAAAAGCTGGCCAACATCCTTTGTTATTGGGCAAATACAAATTAAAACCAGAATGAGAAAACTAACAAAACTGCAAGCAGAAACTGACAAATGCCAATTATAATGGGAGGTTTTAACATATCTTCGAAGTGAAAATTAAGTAAAAATTTGATTGAAGTATAGATTTGGACACAGCTAACAAACTTGATAAAATACACTGATTTATAACCTTACTGCTAATAATTACAGCATATGGAATCTTTTCACTCACAAATAGGATTTTTGAAAACTGGACATTTTTATTAAAGCATAAAGAAATTCTTTTTTGTTTGTTTTAAGATTTTTTTTTTTTAAAGATTTTATTTATTTATTTGACAGAGAGAGATCACAAGCAGGCAGAGAGAGAGGAAGGGAAGCAGGCCCCCTGCTGAGCAGAGAGCCCCATGCGGGACTTGATCCCAGGACCCCGAGATCATGACCTGAGCCGAAGGCAGTGGCTTAACCCACTGAGCCACCCAGGCGCCCCTGTTTGTTTTAAGATTTTATTTATTTATTTGTCAGAGAGAGAGCGAGAGCGAGCACAGGCAGAGTGGAAGGCAGAGTCAGAGGGAGAAGCAGGCTCCCCGCGGAGCAAGGAGCCCGATGTGGGACTCGATCCCAGGAGGCTGGGATCATGACCTGAGCCGAAGGCAGCTGCTCCACCAACTGAGCCACCCAGGCGTCCCGCATAAAGAAATTCTTAAGAAATGTGATATTTATACTGACCACATAATTCTGACAATAAAGAAATAAAATAAAAAACCAGAAACAACAGCAACAAAAAAAATCCAATGCACTTGGAAGTTATAGTAATTTAAACTAGATCAGGAGTGGAGCCACTGGAAAGATGGTAGCAGAGCAGGAGGACCCTAGGCTCACCTTGTCACATGAATACAACTAGATAACTATCAAATCATTCTAAATACCCCAGAAATCGACCTGAAAACTGGCAGGTAGAGAAGAGGCCATACTGAAGAAGGTAGAAGTACAGAGACATCACGTGGGAGAGAAATGGACTGTGGCCACTGTGGTGGGGAGGGAGCTATTATGATGGAGAATGGAGACAGATTACCACACAGAGGAGTGCACAAGGAAAACCAATCCCTGTAGCAATTAGCTTGGAAAACAAGAGAGCCCAAATTTTGTGACATCTTAAAATCAGCAGGGCATAAAGCCTAAAGTTCTAAAGTTCAGCACTGGGGCTGTTCCTGGAGAGAAAGCAGGGCAAACAGCCTGCCACAGAGAGCCTGGAAATAGCTATCTGAAGAGTGCATAGGGTACAAAATAGGGAGGTTATTTGTTCATCTTGAAGCATCCCAGAGAAGCAGGCTTCAAGGACAGACCCCTCCAGAAACAAATAAACTGGCAGGCACCCTGCACCTCAGCATAAGTAGAGCCTCCTCCCGGAATGAGCACAAAGGCAACACCCACTACCTAACTCGCTTATATCAAGTCTCATCTCCCCGTGCTCTTGCGGACCTGCCCTTCCCAGTCCTTCTTGCCTTAAGCCCAGCACAGTAGGACCCCTCTGTCAGAAGAATGCCCCAAGCCCCTTCTAGAACAACATCTCCCCACTCAGGAGTTATGCAGGGCATTGATTCCAGAGCTCTAGTTAAAATCACATTCAGGCCAGGAACAAAACACTGCCCAAAAAACGCAAAGAGAGCTTCTGCAGATGACTAGCCTTGATGATAAAAAAAAGCCAGGGGCACCTGGGTGGCTCAGTGGGTTAAGCCTCTGCCTTTGGCTCAGGTCATGATCTCAGGGTCCTGGGATTGAGTCCCGAATCAGGCTCTCTGCTCAGCAGGGAGCCTGCTTCCTCCTCTCTCTCTGCCTGCCTCTCTGCCTACTTGTGATCTCTCTGTCAAATAAATAAAATAAAATCTTAAAAAAAAAAGAGAGAGAAAAGAAAAAGAGCCAGGGTACAATAGCACAGCACATGCAGCACATGTTGGAGACACTCCTGGAAGTGCCAGGCCGTGCAGAACAGGGGATACTACACTTCAGGGCACTACAGGACCTCTTCTTAAGACCATTACCCTCAAGAACAGGCGATGTAGCCAGCTTTCCTAACACATAGAAGTAGGCACAGCAACTTCAACAAAATAAGAAAGAGGAATCTGTGCCAAATGAAAGAACACAACAAGGCCAGGATTACAGATCTAAGTGAAACAGAAATAAGTAACATGCCTGACAGAAAATTTAAAGTACTTATGACAAAGACACCCCCTGGACATGGAAGAAAGAGTTGAAGACCCTTAATACAGAGATTTAAAAAATAATCAAACAGAGATGAAGAGTGCAATAAACAAGATTAGAAACATGCTTGATGCAATAACAGCAGGCTGGAATAGCAGAGGAAGGAATTAACGATCTAGGAGAAAAAATAATGGAAAGAAATCAAGATGAATAAAAGAGAGAAAAAAGAATTATGCAAAATGAGAATAGACTTAACGAACTCAGTGACTCCATCAACTGTAGTAACATTCACATTACAGGATTCCCAGAAGAAGAGAGAGAAAGGGGGGCAGAGTATTTATTTGAAGAGATAATAGCTGAAAACTTCCCTAATTTGAAGAAGGAAACATATCCAAATCCAGGAGTCACAGAGAACCCCCAACAAAATCAATAAAACCAAACCCATGCTGAGACATATTAAAATTAAAATGGCAAAATATACTGATAAAAAATTTTAAATGCAGCAAGACAATACCCAATTGATAAATTTTTGAATACATCTGAAACTAATGACATACTATATGTTGGCTAACTGCATTTAAATAAAAAATTTTTTAAAAAGCAGCAAGACCCCATAAGGCTATCAGAGAATTTTTTATTTATTTTTATTTTTATTTTTTTATTTTGAGAGACAGAGTATGAGTGGGGATGGGAGGGAACAGTGAGAGGGACAGAGAGAATCTTAAGCAGGCTCCATGCCCAGCATGGTGACCAACACAGGACTCAATCTCACAACATGAGATCATGACCTGAGCCAAAATCAAGAGTCAAATGCTTGAGTCAACTTGCTTGTCAAAAAGTCAGTACAGAATAAACACAACTAAAGGGAAATCATAAAGAGGTAATCAATGATAAAATAGAAAAAAGATCAACAAAATTACAAGCTCCTTCTTTTGAAATACTAAGCAGCACACCTCTAGAGTAACAAAGAAAAACAGTGCACATAAAATAATTTTACACATGCAAAAAAGGAGAAAAATTAAACACAGAAGAGATTTTAAAATTAGGGTGCCTGGGTGGCTCAGTGGGTTAAGCCTCTGCCTTCAGCTCAGGTTATGATCTCAGGTTATGATCCTAGGATTGAGGTCCACATCGGGCTCCCTGCTCATCGGAGAGCCTGCTTCCCCCCCTCTCTCTGCCTGCCTCTCTGCCTACTTGTGATTTCTCTCTCTGTGTGTCAAATAAATAAATAAAATCTTTAAAAAAAAATTAAAAGATGCTGTTATAAAAGATGTATGATAATAAACCTTAAAACACTGATGAACTGGACAATTTTTAGCCTCTAAATTAACTCAAGAGGGAAAAAAAATCTGTTGAGTCCAATAACCATTAAGAAAAATCATAGTCAAAAAGACCTGGACTCGGGAAAAAAAACAACACCAGAACCAAATCTTCGCAGAGACGGAAGAGGGAAAAGAACACTACAAAATAAAATATAGAAGAGTATCTTTCTTTTAAAAGATTTAATTTATTTATTTGGGAGAGAGAGAGCATGAGAGAAAGCATGAACAGGGTAAGTGGCATAGGAAGAAACAGGTTCTCTGTTGAGCAGGGAGTCCTATGTGAGGCTTGATCCCAGGACTCCGGGATCATGACCTGAGTCAAAGACAGATGCTTAACTGATGGAGCCACCCAGGCACCCCCTAGAAGAGTATCTTTAATGATAACTGCACAGAGAAAACAATTTTTAAAACTTAACTAAGAGTATAAACCTTAAAGGAATCTAGGTAATTTATAGAAGAGAGAAAAACACAGTACTTTTCAACACTGAAAACACAAAGAACCAAGCTATTTATAAAAGAAATGCAAATTTAAATTTTATGAGATACCACGATATATCCGCTAGATTTGCAAAAAATCAACAAGTCTGCTTGGCAAGGAGATATTTCTGGATGAAAGTGTAACACTTGTACAACCATTTGGACAATGGTGGTCAATGTAAAAATACACATGCCTTATGATGGAGCAATTCCACTTCCAGCTATATAAACTAAACATCTCTTCTATATGTGAAGAGTGAGCTGTTGAGAAGTGTTCAAACTCAAGCTTTTGTTATTCTTGAAAAAACAATCAATGTAAATAGCTAGTAACAGAAGAATCAATGTAATCAATGTAAATAGCTAGTAACAGAAGAATGGATACATTTTTATATTTATTCAAAGTATTAGTAAAGAAGTGAAAGTAAGAAATTAGATCTTCACATATTAATCTTAATAAATCCCCCAAAATGTTGTGAAGACAAAAAGTAAAAGTTGCATGTGATATAATAGCATTTATTTAAAGTTTAAAACATAGAATAGATATCAAAATATAGTTAAAGCCTAAAAGTATACATATTACAAATTTAAAACAGTGGTTAATTCTCAAACGTGAGAAGGCAGAATGGGATAAGAATGCATTAACTTTATCGGCGTGTTTAATTCCTTTTTTTAAAAAAGTAGGAAACATGTTAATAACTCTCATTTAATTGCTAAAGATATATTTATTAAGTCCCAATGTAAAAATATAAAAATAATAAATTATTTTCTGTACTTCCATGTATGAAATAGTCCACAATTTAGAAAAATAAAAGAATTAAGTAAAAGAGGAAAAGGTAAAACCATCAACTAGCATAGAAAAAAGTTTAAAACTGTATGGACCTATATTACTAAAAAAAAAAAAAATGTTTTTTTAAACCTTAGTTTAAAAAAAAAAAAAAAAAAAAAAAAAGAATACAAGCCCACTGAAGAAAACAACGGAAACAGGTATACGAAGAGTGCCTGACTAGCTCAGTTAGTAGAGCGTGCCACTATCGATCTCAGGGTTGAGTTCAAGCCACACACTGGGTGTAGGAATTACTTTAAGATGTTAATAGGGTGCTTGATGGCTCAATGGGTTAAGCCTCTGCCTTCAGCTCAGGTCATGATCTCAGGATCCTGGAATCAAGCCCTACATGGGGATCTCTACTTGGTGGGGAGTCTCCTCCCTCTCTCTCTGCCTGCCTCTCTGCCTACTTGTGATCTTTGTCAAATAAATAAATAAAATCTTTAAAATAAAAAATAAAAAAATAAAATGTTGAGAAAAAAAAAGAAAAAAAGAAAAGAAATAGGTACATGAAGGGTGAAATTGTCTTTAATTACATCACCCAGAAATAATGTCCATTGCCATTTTAGTTTGTCAATATATTTTTTAAAATTTATTATTCCAAAATTGTTTTGGAAGATTTTATTTATTTACTTGACAGAGAGAGAGGGAGATCACAAGTAGGCAGAGAGGCTGTCAGAGAGAGAGGGGAGGCAGGCTTCCCACTGAGCGACTCGATCCCAAGATCTTGGGATCATGACCTGAGCGCTTAACCCACTGAGCCACCCAGGCGCCCCAGTTTGTCAATATTTTAGCATGTCACTTTTCAGTGAGTTTTTTTTTAAATTTTATTTATTTATTTGGTAGACAGAGATCACAAGTAGGCAAAAAGGCAGGCAGGGAGAGGAGGAAGCAGGCTCCTTGCGGAGCAGAGAGCCCGATGCAGGGCTCGATCTCAGGACTGTGGAATCATGACCTGAACTGAAGGCAGAGGCTTTAACCCACTGAGCCACCCAGGCGCCCCTCAGTGAGTTCTTAATACAACTGAAATAATTCTATGACAACACTTCTGCACCTCACTTTTTCTTCTTGACATTTGAAGATAAGCATTTTCTCCAAATTGTTAAGCAATTCTCTATGAACAATAATGTAAAATACCTGAAATACTTGGTCATTTGAGTACGTTATTTTTTTTAAGCTTTCTTTATTTGAGAGAGAGAGAGAGAAAGGGAGAGAGAGATGTGGAGAAAGGGTAGGGGGAGGGGCAGAGGAAGGAGGAGACAAGCAGACACCCTACAGAATGGGGAGCCTGATGTATGGCTCCATCACAGGTCCCTGAGATCATGGCCTGTGCTGAAACCAAGAGTCAGACACTTAACCACAGTGGTCTAATTTTCTTTTTTTTGTAAATAAATTAAGGATGAATATCCTTGTGCATAAATTTCTGTCCACATTTTTAATATTTTTTAATAGGCTCTGCACCCAGCAGGGAGCCCAATGCAGGGCTTGAACTCACCATTCTAAGACCTGAGTTGAAATCAAGACTCAAAGGCTTAATCAAGCGAACCACCTAGGCACCCCTCCACATTTCTAATTTTATTTTTTTTTTAAGATTTTATTTATTTATTTGACAGAGAAAGAGATGACAAGTAGGTAGAGAGACAGGCAGGCAGAGAGAGAGGGGGAAGCAGGCTCCCTGCTGAGCAGAGAGCCCAATGTGGGGCTCAATCCCAGGACCCTGAGATCATGACCTGAGCAGAAAGCTTAAGGCTTAACCCTTAATTAGGCTTAACCCACTGAGCCACCCAGGCGCGCCCACATTTCTAATTTTAAAGTAAATTCTGGAAACACTGGATAGAGGATATAAAAAAAAAACTTGATACAGGGAGGTTTATATTAATTTACAAAGGTATATGAAAATATTTGTTTCTGTTCTTCAATGGTCTCTTAGACAAGTTTATCAATTAACAAAATCTTTGCTAGGAAATTAGTGGTTTCCAACTCTTCTTGTAATTTGTACGTCTATGCTGGAATTGACTGTGTTCATATAATTTTTAGTGTATTTATTTTATATCTTGTATCAACAGCCTTTTTACATCTTTTCTCCATATCTCTTTCTATAAGCTTTTAAAATATTTAGGATTATTACAGACTTCTACCCTGTTCATTATTTATATTATGCCCAGGGTAAGGCTTGACATTTTTTAGGTTTATAAGATTCATATCTTACATTGTTATACAAATGCAATCAACATTTTTTTTTTGGGGTAATTATCTTCATTTGCTCCTCACCTTAGAAGATTTGGTAATGATTAAAGTTTTAAAACCATTATGTTGGACACCTGCGTGGCTCAGTGGGTTAAGCCTCTGCCTTCGGCTCAGGTCCTGATCTCAGGGTCCTGGGATGGAGCCTCTCATGGGGCTCTCTGCTCAGCAGGGAGCCTGCTTCCCTTTCCCTCTGCCTGCCTCTCCGCCTACTTGTGATTTCTCTGTCAAATAAATAAATAAAATCCATTATGTTTTCTTTTTTTCTGTTGCATATAGCTGTTCTGCTGTCTACCCCTAATAATGGTGACAAGCTGAAAACCCTAAAAGAACCCCTAAAAACTTCCCTTTCCTAAAGGTAGCGGAATCAATGCTACCAGGCTAAGAAGACAGGCAGGCCCTTCTCTGGCTTTGTCATTCCCAGGAACACCAGCCAGTGCATCCTTCATGAGAGCACCTTTAAAATCACAGGTTAGATAGAACGTGACTCTTGCTGTCTGTCCAGGTTTTACTGGAAGTTCAAGCCTCTTTCTTTCTGGAATCTCTGTACATATACAGTTTTACATCTGATGAGACTTCAATAAGACAATGTATTTGACAGTACACTATAAACTGTAAAATGCTATATAAATATTACCACAAATAACAATTAATAATAATAGCAGGAGAGAAGGAATAAAAAGGAAGTTTTAAAAATTCAGCTGTGGAAGGAATACAACATGAGACAAAAATAAAGTCACTAGAAATCTCACCGAAGATCCAGACCAGCTTCTTTCCAAAGTAAATCCATCAAACGCAGCATCTGGAGTGTCAACATGTCTTGTCGTAAATCTAAGGGGGGTAAAAATCCTGCTTATTATAAATACTTTCCAATTTTTGTCTCATAACATTAATTCAAGATTAGCTAATTCAGCCAGACTTAACTAAAACCATTGACAAATATTGTGCTAATACTTCCCCCAAACTGTAATACTGACCATATTTATTTTGTTAAATGTTAGGTCTGGGGCACCTGGGTGCTCAATTAAGTGGCTGCCTTCAGCTCAGGTCATGATCCCAGAGTCCTGGGATCCAGCCCCACACTGGGCTCCCTGCTCAGCAGGGAGTCGGCTGCTTCTTCTGCCCCTCACTCTGCTCTCATGCACTCTTTCTCTCAAATAAATAAATAAAATCTAAAAATATATATTAGGTTTATTGGTTAGCATGTGCCCATAACACTAGTAACTAAATTAAGTTGAACAATATTTTTAATTGGGGCAGCTGGCTGCCTCAGTCAGTAGAACATGTGACTCTTGATCTCAGGGTCATGAGTTCAAGTCCCATGTTGGGTATAGAGATTACTTAAGGAAATTCTCACTATTTCACTTTCATGAAAATTGTACAACTTTCATTGTAAGCTACTATACTAATTGTATGGATACTGTAATACTATATAGCACAGTCATGCTGTGTACAGCATCCATACAATTCACACTGCTAATTTTTTTCTTTCCTGGTTGTGTTTAAAAATACACAGAAAGTTCTTAAAAATCACTTAAGTGATTATATGATGGGTTACAGAACTCTAATAGTCAATTTTATTTATTATATCTAAGGATAATTTTCAGCTAACAGAGGGCTGTTAAAGTACTGACTTCTACACAATGACATTCACATGGTCACAGTGGAGTTAGATGTCTAGCAAAACAATATGAGTTCATTTTAAAATAGACATAAACACATTTACCTATGTTCCTTTAATTCCTTTTAATAAACCCAACATACAATACTATAATCCTTTTGGACGTGAAGAACCTGAAGCTCAGTGAATTTTATGTGACTTGTCTATAATCATACAATAACAAGTGGTGGTTGTCATAACTGCCTTCTGATTGGTGTAATCACCTCAGAGGCATTCCTTTTGAAAATACTTGTCAGTAAAATATTTTAATTAAAATACAAAACTATGGCAGCAATATCAAAATTGTTACCACTGAAACAGAATATATGAATATACCACTGAAAATACTCTCTTGTACTTCACAAGCTTTTTACCAAAGAATTAGACCTTGTATTTTGTAGGGGAAAAAAAAGATTTATTAGAACAATGTATATAAGTAAGCTGTAAGCATTATTTTCTAAGAGGAAAAAAAGGGATTTAAGACATGCCAAATTCAACCTTATGACCACTGATAGCATCTGTTACACATTTACACATCACCTTTCAAATAAAGCAAACTGACAACAAATGAAAAATACTAAGGAATTTGGTACTGCAAAAACCTCAGTACATACCATCACCATTTTTAAAAATCACTCCAACTGAATCTTCACCAAACACTTTGTTGTTGTAAACGAGCCACAAAGGCTTCATTTTGGAATCCATGTATTTACACTTTTCAACACTGAAATCAAACAAGGGGAAAATTAACCCACCTCAATTTAAAGAAATGGCAAGACTGTATATTAGATGTGGGGAAAACCCTCACCTGTTTCATTTAGCTCTGCAGAAGTCAGAACTAGAACATATCTTCCTGGTAAAAAAGTAACTAGGATGACAGTTTTCACTGGCATGTAGTGATGCCAGATGGGCTAGACTGAAAACCCAGATTCATCCTTCTCACTACCTACATTTAAAATTCCTCCTTTTCTTTCTTTATTCTTCCTTGTGTTATTATATGTAGTCAATAAAAACCAGATATCATTGGATTAAAATTAGGAATATTATGAGTTCATTCTTGATTTCTTAAAGAGATCAATTTTGAAAACTGACATATGAGAATATTTATCATTACCTTTCTATTAGTACTTCTGAAGGGAATAAAAAAGCAAGAAATAATCTTTCAAATTAATTTAAGATCTCATTTGAAATAGGAAAACAAATTAGTAAATAATCTATGATGGTTGCCAACATTTTGCATACACAGGATTTTTAACTCTCAGAAACCAGTAATATAGAAAACAAATTTAGTCACATACAATTGAAAGGAAAATAACATGCAGTAACTTTTATGAACACCACAGGTAAATTTAGCTAATAGGTATACATCCTAACACATACAAGAATAACCTTTGAGAAATTTAAGATTTTCCTTCTTTAAATATATTGTACTTATGGAGGCTAACAGCTAGCCCTACTGCTCTTGCAAGGCAGTCACTCAGAAATCCTTTCCGCACTGCCATTTTCATGGAAAATTCACTGAGCACAGCAAAGACGGTCACTTACTAGAGTTCTGAGAGGATAACACATGGATTCAGAGGCGACTGCAGGTCAGAAAGGGCTTCCCGGTAAGCATTCTGTTTTAAACAAGTATGCATGGCCTCCTTCCCTTTGGCTCTGTTTAGCTTCATTGCATTCAGTTTGATTAAGCTATTTAAAGTTTTTAATTTATTGAGTGCTTCAACCTGAAAAATAAGTGTCCGCGCCAACAAAATTTATTTATGGTTAAAAATAATATAAAGTACTATAGTTTCATGTGATCATATTATTTCATAACCACTCCCTTCCTCTCCCCAACACAAACATTTGACAACCAACCAAAGTAAAATCAGTGCTTGGTTTATGACAAACATACTAGAAACAATAGAGTAAAAATCTCATTTTTATCACGTTACTTAAAGCACAATTTTTCAATCTTCAAAATCAGGGAAAAGTAAAGGGACATACATTGCTGTTAAGAAGATAAGTATGACAAAGAACTCAGCACTCTGCAGCTCAACAAGTAGTAGAATTTGAAACACAGTCTGAACCATTCCATTTGGCCAGCTTCATAGTAAAAAAGGAAAATCTGTGCACAAGTAATCCTGGGGTTCCTGCCACTCAACCTTAACATCTAGTTCTTGTCATCACTCTGGTGTAACATGTTCTCAATATACTCTTATATTCTCTTTCCATGAGTAATACAGTTAAATGAATTATTGTGTAATAAAACAAATATGAATATAGAGAACAGTATTTGTTGTCCAAGTCCACATTACTTATTTTTATGAAGTAACTCTAGCTATCAAAACTTATGCAAATTAAAAAAAAACTTATGCAGTTAGTACAAAGTCAATCAACAACGGCCAACTCAATGAAAACCATTGTGCTTAAAAGTCAACTTCACTGTTTAATAATAACTGAGGTCTTTCCATGTTGTGTTACGTAAAAATCCATTAGAAACAGCCTTGGCCAACCATAAGCCATAAAAAAGACATTTTATTTTATTATTATGTTATTAAAGCTGAAACAGCTTGTTAATATAAATACATTTATATTAACACATAAATCGACTATAACAAGCATATAAAACATGTACACAATAAACATTATGAACACCTTGGCCTGAATTTCCATTAACAGGAGATTTATTTTATAGATTATTTTCATTTTCAAACATTGCTTCTATGAGAAGAAACCACTAAGACTCTGTAGGGAGATGAATTCAGTCATGCAGTTTTTACAGACAGGCTTGCTCACAGGAAACTGGAAGGTTCTATGTAGCTTGATGAAAATCGAGAGGGCTGAAGCTTGCCAAGTTAGCCACAGACACTCCATTTCTCAACAGTTTCAGGAGCTGTACAAACACTGGCGAAAAGGGAACCAGTTGAAATACAGACTGTGCAAACAGGAACTTTTTGAAGTATTTCAAATTTGAATTTCTTCTATGTTTGTACAGTTGGGAATTTTCAGGCCCCATCACTAATTGTGTTGATATCCATTTCCTGGAATAGTGTCCTGAATACCCACGTGGCCGTTAAGTCAAATACTTTTAAGTGTTTTGACACCCTGTCCTTCCACAGGTTTACAGTGATAACAAGAATCTCCAATGTAAAGTATAGAGTATTCCCCTTGCTACTCATCAATTAGGAGTAAAAATAAAGTGATCATACATACATCATATGTTTGATGTTATATAAGTCAAACTGAGGTTCGCAGAGAACCAAAGAAATGTATGGTGTGGTTTGATCATGAATGAAGTCAATGAAGCAGGACCTCATCAAGTTGGGCCTTATAGGCTTTGTTAAAAAGTTTGGGGAAGATACTGCTGTATTCACGAATCAATCAATACAGCTAATAATTAAAACATACTCAGTTGAATTTTTTGTGACAACTTCAAGATCTGAAGCAAACTTCCCATGGCATTCGGGGATGAGAAACACGGGTGCGGTACTGTGAACCATTTTGAATTTACTATCTTTCTCGCCATTTTCCTCTCAGCTCTGAGCTCTGCTCTCTTTGTATCAAGTTCCTGATCTAACTGGCTTTCCTTTATAGGGCAGGTCAGATCGAGCTGGCAGATAGCTTTGCCCAGAGCTCACCTTAGCTGGCAGTTCACCCTGAAGCCCAACTGAGCTGGCAGACAGGGCTGCCCGGAGCCAAGGCCCTAGCCTTTCAGAATACAATTTCCCAGGTGGAAAACCCGAATCTTAGTTGTGTCACTGGATTCCAAATTGGAAACTGCTGACAGTTTAGTCTGCAATTCTCTGTTTGTTTGGAATCCTTCCCCAGATTCCATGTTAGGAAATGCTACAGGCAGCTGTGGTTCTCCATTTTATTTGGAATTAGTCCATACTCCATATTCCTTGGCATTTGCTCATTTATCCCTTCCCCAGTCCAAGGTTTGATGGGAACTGGTGGTGCATACAGGGCCTTCTCTTGGCCAGGACAAAGTAACATTTCTTGGTCACTGGTGATCTATTAAGGAGCATATGGTTTTCTGTCTTGTTTTATATAGATAAAGGCTACTTCCTCTGAGGGAACTCAGAGGTCCAAAAGCTACAAAAAGCGGGGCAAACAATCAAGGCTGTTAGAGCATCTGCCACTTCAAGTAATAGGGTAAGTTGGTCAGGAATGTGTTAGAATGACACTAGGTTACCTGCCAACAGCAAGAAAACTTCTGTGCAACAAGGTATATTGTAACACACCCCACAATTCCCAACCTCATCACATGCCCCTCTTAGGTATTAGTTTGGCTCCAAGAAACCCAAAGGTCTAGCTAAAACAAATAGGATCCTAAAGAGTTGAGCACACCACCTTCTAGCACAACTGCATATTTTATGTCTAAGAATTACATGTAGAGGTCACTTTTAGATAACAGCCTTGAGCAATGAAATGTAGAACAAGGCAAAAGGGCCCACAGTGGGTACCTGGCTGAATACAGACAGCTGACCCACTTCAAAATATCCATAAGCCCTGACTGACCAATGGGCTTCTTACAACCAGGCACAGTTACCAAAAAGGGGATAATTCCATAGGTCCCCATACCTCCTCACCTTCCCCCTTTAAAAACAGCCCCCAGGGCGCCTGGGTGGCTCAGTGGGTTAAGCCGCTGCCTTCGGCTCAGGTCATGATCTCAGGATCCTGGGATCGAGTCCCGCATCGGGCTCTCTGCTCGGCAGGGAGCCTGCTTCCTTCTCTCTCTCTCTCTCTTTCTGCCTGCCCCTCAGTGTACTTGTAATTTCTCTCTGTCAAATAAATAAATAAATAAATAATCTAAAAATAAATAAATAAATAAATAAAAATAAAAGCAGCCCCCACCCACTGCCTCATTGCAGATTGTTTTTTGTGGGTTTTTTTGCTGTCCTGTTCACTGCTCCCTTGCAGTATATTCAATAAACTTCTATCTCCTTTGTTCTGCCTTGGGTGAACCCTCTTACCTCCCATACCATCAGCTTCTAGGCTACCATCACCCCACGTTTGGGGGCCTCCATCTGATCTGGAGTGACAACACACTAGAAATTTCAGATAGCTAGTAAAATGGCAAAATCTTACTGAAGAAAACCTGGAAATATAATGGACATTATGTGGAAATTTCCAATTAGATAAAACACGTAAGAAATGCACTTGAAATCAAGCATTTCCAAATTAAATAAACAGAATGGGATATGCACTTAGAGTATGAAGCAGCCTCTAAAAGCTTCAAAATTCCAAAACAGTTTCATTGAAGATTCACTGCAAAAGACTAATGAAAAATTAAAGAGAAAGGGTATTTAAAACAAAAACTGTAACAGACAGAGGCATAAGAGTGACATAATTTCTACTGCTCCCCTTTATCCTTAATTTGAGAACCCATTCTACTAACCCCCTGTCTGAATTGCCTTTCTAAAAAGACTATTAAACAGTTAGCTTATAAAATAAGACCACCTGAGGCTATGGGCCATTCTCTTCTCCTAACTTTCATATCTTGCTCAAAGGCAGAACTATCGGCCACAAAGAATTTCTTAAATCCAGGAGAGGATTCTGAAAATTTCTATAAGCAAATTACCCCTAGAGCCCAGGGAAGAGAAGGAAATAAAATTTCACATTATCCCTTTCTTTCCAGTTCCAGACCAATTGGTTATTGATTCTTTCTCTCCCAGAGAAAAGTATTTCTTTCTTGCTGGTCTTGTTTTATATCCTAAGGCTTGGCTTTCTGCTCACCTGAGCTATGTAAGTTGTTGTTGTGTTTTTCTGTTGTTGCTATTGTTTTGGTTATGTTTAGGAGTAACTCTAGATCTTGTGAGGATAACATCTTTTGCATATACTTAGAAGATGCCTTGTAGATCCATGGGATTGTTCAATACTGCCAGAAAGAGTTGACTGTTTGTCAAGGTTGAAACCTGACAAGATATTTGAAAGGACTTTATGGTGAGAAATTTGCCCAAATTGGAAAATATTATTCAGAGCTTGATAGGAATTTTTTAGGCCTTCTCCCCAACGGTTATCCAGCAGGAAAGAAAAACATTCTAACATAGGTGCATAGATGTTATTAGCCCTTTGATATAATTTAGGCAGCAACCCAAGTCTTTGAGGAATTGAAAATAGCTGTCTTTTGTTTTACAAGTCTAGTCTTTATAGGACCAGAGACAAGAAGCAACTCGAAATCCATCAATACTTTTTACCAAACCCAAAACCTCCCACTTATCTCAATAGCCTTGTAAGTATTATGAATTCTGGCTTTAAGAAAACAAAAATTATAGGAGCCTGCATTTTTTCCCCTGTGTCTTTGAAGTACTACATGTCCTACCTGAGTCCTCTCCATAATTCTTATCTAGACCATCTCTTTGACAAGTAAACTTCAGGGAAGTAATCCTTATCAAAAGGGGAAAAAACGTAGTGAAAAGAAGGGCCATCTGTACCCCAATGTCCATAGCAGCAATGGCCATAGTCGCCAAACTGTGGAAGGAACCAAGATGCCCTTCAACAGACAAAGGGATAAATAAGATATTATCCATATATACAATGGAATATTATGTCTCCATCAGAAAGGATGAATACCCCAACTTTTGTATAAACATGGAAAGGACTGGAGGAGATTATGCTGAGTGAAAGAAGTCAAGCAGAAAGAGTCAATTATCATATGGTTTCACCTACTTGTGGAGCACAAGGAATAGCACAGAGGACATTAGGAGTTGGAGAGGAGATGGGAGTTGGGGGAAATCAGAGGGATAGATGAACTGTGAGAGACTGTGGACTCTGAGAAACAAACTAAGGGTTTTGAGGGGGGGCGGGTTGGGTGAGCCTGGTGGTGGGTATTATGGAGGGCACATATTGGATGGAGCACTGGGTGTAGTACATAAACAATAAATCTTAGAACACTGAAAAAATAAAGTTTATTAAAAAGGGGGGGGCGGTCATTTGGAACTTGACTTGTTAAGAACAAATTTACAATTCTTAATGCTCTTCTCCACAAGTATTAGAAAACAGTTTGAGGCCCCTAAGCAGGTAATCTGAATTTACTCCATCCATCAGAAAAACAATTTAGAGCCAACTATTTTTCGTAAGCAGTGAGTTTTGTATTATTATACCTAATTCATGGTAGTAATTTAAAGCTATAAGCTATAAGGTCTCTGTTTGCTTCCATTTGTGTTGGTATGTGTGTTCATACATGTGTTTTAAATGTGCAGTATTTTCTACCTCCATATGGTACTGCCAAAATTAATTTGTAGAAGAGCGCTGTTTGTGGCTTAAAAAAAAAAAAGGCACTTACATAAATTTAGACTTCACAAAATTCTCAGAAATGTAACAGAAACTATCCCAGAAGTTTTTCAAGTTCACCTACTCTGAAATAATTTTTGGTAAATTAAAGCAAGTTTCAGTTTGTTGCTTGAGTGGAAAGAGGTGTATCTTTAGAGTTATCTACAACTGTAAGGTAGATAAACAACTTTTATTCTACCTGAATTTTCTAGCTAAATTCATATACTTCTGTCCTAATTTGTTGACAGAAAAATAACTTAGAATGATGGCTGATTTTGTCTAATGTCTCATGAAGTTTTCGTGGGTAAAATAAACAACTGTTGAGAACAAATGATTTAAACAGATTAAGCGGAATAAGAATTAATAAAGTTTTTAGCAACAATTATATTTTATTGTATATGTACTTAAAAATAGCTTCCCAAATCTCTGGTAACTTGAAATTTTAGTTTTGCTGAGTTAAAGTAACAGAAATCTGCTGAGTATTTACATCATTCACAAATAAGAAAATACTGAAGTATTAATTACTGAATATAGGTTTATCGACTTGTGGCTTCTTATTAGAGAGAAACTAAAAGGTATTTGGATATCCTAGTGCACTGGAAAATTGAAAAAGGCATATGCTTCTAGAAATTATGAAATGTATTCATAAACTTGCCAATCTAAAGAATGCTGGTATTAACAATTCATAGTTTCTTCTAGATTTTTACCAGGAACTAAGGTTTCTAAAAGTTAAGAGTTCTAATTAATATATGTAATTAGAGCCAGCAGAAGTAAGGGAAACATCTCCATATGCAAAGAAAGCAAAATGTGTGTTTTTGGTAAAAGAAGGTATGAGAAATGAAGATACATTTTTGAGGAGTAAAAAGTTGTAGAAAGTTTGTGAAAAATAAATCTTTGGAAAGGTATTTTATATTGGTCAGGGCTAAGACTGGAATGAGTAAGTTTTAATATCAAAAGTAAGCTGGGGGGCACCTGGGTGGCTCAGTGGGTTAAGCTGCTGCCTTCAGCTCAGGTTGTGATCTTGGGGTCCTGGGATTGAGCCCCGCACTGGGCTCTCTGCTCAGCAGGGAGCCTGCTTTCCTCTCTCTCTCTTTCTTTAAAAAAAAAAAAAAAAAAGTAAGCTGGTATGAAATTAGAATTTGGTTTTCTCTGGTTTTTATTTTTTAACTTTTAGTGTACTTTTGATAACAGAGTGTAGAAGTTTCTTTACCTTTAAGTGATCTGCCTAGAAAACAAAGATACTGTGTTTTAACAAAATAATTTCCTGTGGTTGCCCTCTTTATTAGGTTGTTGATTACTTAAGAAAACTGAGTCTTCTCAGTATTAAAAGAGCTAAGTGTTGCAAACAGATAATTAAGTTTCATAATGATCTGTAATCCTATCTAACTATTCAAGGGCTTTAACACTTCATTTCTCCCCCACCATGAACTTCTCAAAATCAAATTATAAATGTTCTTTTTGACCTGGAATAAACTTCGGGATTTTTCCAAAGGCTCCTAGAATATTTCAAGGGATCTCTTAAACTAATTAGGTTTATTTGATACGTGCGTGAAATTACGTAGAAAATATTGTCAAACAAGAAGTAAGCTGGGCAACCCTGTTGGGACCCCCTCACTCTTGAGAGCTTTTTATCTTCACTTAATAAACTTCTATGCTTTAACTCACCAAAAAAAAAATTAATAATAATATCAGTAAGCCTTCATTATAAAGCATTTGTGTTCTAAAAATTATATGAAATTCCTAGAAACCTAGCATGCCCTAGTATAATATTATCACTTGTAATTCTGATTATCTTAAAAGGTTTGACATCCTCTGGGACCCCAATAAAAAAATGGCAAAAGTGAACCATCTTCTTACTATTACCGCTTCCCTTCTGAAATTGCTGTCATTAAAACTGAGGCTCACACTAAAAGAATTAAGCCTGAGTATCAGAAAAATGCCCCAGCTGACCTTCATGCTAAGGCAACAGCAACACATCTATGAAGATTATGGCACATGTGGAAGAAATCCTTTCTGCTTCTGCAAAATCTGCCCCTCACTGCCAGACTTTTGCCATCCTGATGGACTTGGAAGATGGCAACAGTCTGTTCCTGAATTAGAGAAATTAGCATGTGTAAGCAATAGCTGTAAGTTAAACAAACGTTTGAGGCTATGAGAAACCCAAGATGGCTTCTTGGTTCTTGGTGATTCCCTGGCAAACTTTATTTTTTAGTTTGTGGATTCCTTCACCCACCAGAGTGCATTTAAGATGATACAAATAATAAAGTCTTTTATTAAGTTAAAAGTAAAAAGACTTTATTAAACTGCAAACGCAGTCTACTCGTAATGTCTGACCTGTCAGGTCCACAATCCCCAAGAATAACTATTTTTGTCCCAAGAGATCTCAGACCTCCACCTTCTGGGCCTTCTGAATATCTGTAGATGACTTCATTCAATTGCCACGCAGTATGGACTACCAATTTGTTGATATTGTATGTGTGTTTTCCAGATGGGCTGAAGCATTCCGAAACTCCAAGGCTGATGTCCTCACACTGTATTTCCCACTTGTGGTATACCTTCCACAATCCCCAGTGATGAAGGCCCCCACTTCACTGGACAAATAACATAAGGCTTAATAAAAACCTGACAAACTTCTTAGAATTAACATTGTCCCTATCACCTTCAATCATAAGGCAAAACTGAGAGAATTAATGGGGTTCTTAAACTTAAAATTTCTAAATTTGCCTCAACTATTGGACTTTCCTGACCTACGGCATTATCTTTGGTCTTGCTGACTATTAGTAGTTACCCCTTTAGGAAACAAACTTACCGTTTATATGACAGTCACCAGTAGACCAATGTCTATTAGTATACAGCCTTATGCTGATCCCTTGTTGTTTCATGCTCCTAAGACCAGCTACTGTAAATCTCTAATATCTTATGCTCAAGACTATCATCAACAGATTAAAGATTTTTTGGATCCCAATTCAAAGGTTCCTGTTGGTCAGAGTCTAGAGCTTGGTGAATGGTCATTCTGGAAATGTCATCGAAGACAGCTGTTATAACCCCACTGGAAGGGACCTTACCCAGTGCTCTTGACCACTACACTGCTTGGGTATTCATCTCACAGCTAATGGCAGTTCCACCTCCAACCTGGTCTTGTGCAGAAAGAGATGTAGCTGACCTTGAGGCAGACTGCTTCTGCCTAAGGCGACAGATCAAGACTTCAGACCTTAACTAAACATGAAAACCTTTCTTCTTCCCCTTTCTTTTACTCTGGCATTAGCCTGAAAGATAATGCCCTCATCTTTTTCTCCCCAGGCCATTGCTTAAGGGAGGTAACATCTGGATTTTAAAACAACCTTATAGTTCAGGTAAGAGAAAAATCTGAGACCCTAACTTTTCACAAGCAAAATAAGACAACACATTGGGTGACTCCCTTGAAGTTGCACTGTTGAGTTAGAAAGGACCTGCTGGGAAGCTTTCATGATTCAGGAATTCACTCCTCTTGACAGGACCCTACTTTCCTGGTTACAGGTAAATGTAAATTAGCTCATGATCAGGAAATTCACAGTTCTTGAAATTACTGCAGAATCTGCTGCTAAAGCAACAGAGGCCCAACAACCATCCTTAGATTCTTTAGCCAAGGCTGTTCTTAATAGTAAGACAGCCCTCTATTATCTTTTAGCCAAGCAGGGGAGTACCTCTGCTGTGGCCAACAACACCTGCTATATCTGGATTAACATTTCACAGGAAGCTGAAACTTGGTTACATAAGATCACTAAGCAAGCTACTTGCCTTAAAAGGACTCTTTCAATAGGGTCTTCTTTGACTGGTCTGGGTCTTGCGGACCATATCTCCCAATGCACTCCAAACACTGGGAATTACCCTGCTTATAGTTATCATAATAATTGCACCAAGTAATTCTCTCACAAGTTTTAAATGTTAAGCCACTAACCATCAAGTAAATGAACTCCTTAAGACTGGAATGTCAAAAAAAAGAACAAAGAGAATGACTGATTTCCATAACCTATGAATACCACAGGGATTAAGCAAAAACATTCTAACCTATGGATAATGGAATCCACACAAGAGACAACAAAAACTTTGAGAACTTCAAAACAGTATCTGATAGTGACACTATCGCCTTAAATTTTGATCACATCTCTCCATTAAGCTGAGAGCCTGATCAAAAGGGAAATGTTGAAAGAAAAGGACAGGTCCCAAATGCTAGGTCAAGTCACCAAACTGGGGCTTAATACCTAACCTAACTGCAACTTCAACCTTCTCCTCCCCCCCTCTTAAAAGATTTATTTATTTGAGAGAGAGCAACAGGAGGGAAGAGGGAGAGGGAGAGAGAAACTCAAGTAGACTCTATGCCAAATAGAGCCCCAATCAGGGCTCAGTCTCACAACCCTGAGACCATGACCTGAGCCAAAACCAAGAGTTGGACGGTTAACTAACTGTGCCACCCAGGCGCCCTCTTTCTTCATTTTTAAGATTTATTTGTTTATTTTGTGTGTGTGTGTGTGAGAGAGAAAGCAGGAGTGGGAAGAGGTGCAGAGGAATAAACAGAATCCCAAGCAGCCTCCATGCTGAGCTCAGGGCCCAACAGCGGGGCTTGATCTCATGAGCCTGAGATCATGATCCAATGCTTAAGTGACTGAGCCACCCACATGCCACCACCTCCAAGCAAAGTATAGTCTTAGGCAGGAATTTTCTGCTCAGTACCAATAAGGTAATCTGTCACAGGAGCCCTCTCAAACCCCTAAAGGAAAATGAGGAAATCCACCTCCAATAATAATAAGACCCTCGGGCCCCTTCCCCTAAGGGAAGGTAACTGTCCTAAAACAATCATTTCTGTCCTAAAACAAACATTTCTTATCTTTTGTTAATTGCATCCCCCATTACTCCCTACAAAATCCTTCTATTTTGCAACTCAAAGTCCCCTGTACTAGATTAGCTGGATAGGACACTGCCCAATTCATGAATCAATTAATAAAGCCAATTACATGGTTTTTAAAAAATGGGATTTTATTCTCCATGAAATGAATACTCAGGGATTTTAAAAGTGAAAATAACGTAATACATCTACATTTTTAAAAGGTTACTTTATCTGCTATGCAGTACAGGAGATACGTGTGCAACAATGGAAACAAAAGGCAAAATTTAAGAAGTTAATGAAGACATTCAGGTGAGGGGCGCCTGGGCGGCTGAGTTGTTAAGCACCTGCCTTCAGCTCAGGTCATGATCCCAGAGTCTGGGATCGAGCCCCACATCAAGCCCTGCATCGGTCTCCCTACTCAGTGGGAAGTTTTTTCCTCTCCCACTCCCCTGCTTGTGTTCCCTCTCTTGCTGTTTCTCTCTCTCTCTCAAATAAATAATAAAATCTTAAAACAAACAAACAAACAAACAAACAAGACATTCAGGTGAGAGAAGATAATGGATTGGTAGAGGACAGTAGCCATGAGCACAAGAGACACTGATAGGTATGAGATATTTTTAAGAGGACTATAAAATTAAGGGGACTAATAGTATCCATTTCATGTAATTGTGAAGATAAAATGGCCCATAATAAATGGTGAGTAAATGTTAGCTATTATTACCACCATTAATGGGCTTTCCAAAAGGATCAGGTAATAGTTGTTTTAACATGAATGAGAAATCATAATACAATCATAATATAATAATATATTACACATATATAATGTAAATCATGTATGAAAAGCTATGGGAGCTTCTTTGGCAATGCAAATGAGTTAGAAAAGTATAATGAAACTGGGAATTACCACAAGGATAGTTTATAAAATAGGGTGGACACCAGAGAGGTATAGGAATGAGTAGGTTAAGAGTGAGGAAACAAATGGCCTTCAAATGAGATCAAGAGGTTGGAAAATATAGCAAGGTAGGGAGTCTCTGCCATGAGGAAAAAACAATGTACCAAGAAGCAAAGTCTGGAAGAGGTCTTTTTTTTTTTTTTTTAAAGATTTTATTTATTTATTTTACAGAGAGAGATCACAAGTAGGCAGAGAGGCAGGCAGAGAGAGAGGAGGAAGCAGGCTCCCCGCTGAGCAGAGAGCCCGATGCGGGACTCGATCCCAGGACCCTGAGATCATGACCTGAGCCGAAGGCAGCGGCTTAACCCACCGAGCCACCCAGGTGCCCTGGAAGAGGTTTTTTTAATTCTACAAAATATTTTGTCTAAGTGGACTAAATACATGGATTCAGATTACATCAGCTAGATATAACTACCTTGCTAAAACTTCCTGGTCAGATACAGTTTATAGTCTGATGTTTACACCCAGACAATAATTAACACCTACAGTAAAACCTTCAGGACTCATTTCTCTAACATGCACCCAGACACCTAGACACAGTAAAGGTGTTAATTCTCCCCAATGTTTGGGGAGAATCAGTGCCAAGACTGAAACAGATTTTTCCCTGACTTTTCCAAAGGAACCTATGGTTTTAACCATGGTAACTGCATATTGGAGGAAAGGAAAAAACCAGACCCTTTTAAACTTCTAGATACTTGCTTTGAAATGACACTAACTCTAGGAGACTCAAAATATCACTGAGGTCCACCAGAGTAGATGCTTATGGAAGTAAGCACAGATATGTTTCACAGTATGCCCAATGGGTCCCAAACCCATCTCTGGCTATTTCTTCAATTCTAGAATGCATAATTGGAATAGATATACTCAGCAGCTGGCAGAATTTCCATATTGGTTCCTAGACCTATAGAGTGAGGGCTATTTTGTTGGAAAAGTCAAGCAGAAGTTATCACAACCATCTCTACCTAAGCAAACAATAAACCAAAAGCAGTACCCATTCCTGCAGGACTTAAAAAATGCAGGGGTGGTAATTCCCATCACAACCCTATTCATCTTGCCTATTTGGCCTATGCAAAGGACACACAGATCTTAGAGAATTACAGTGGATCATCCTAACATTATAATTAGGTGGTATACCAAATACGGTTTTGTTGCGGAACGAAGTAACACATCCCCTGGTACTTGGTATACAACTATTGAGCTAACAAACGCTTTTTCCTCCTCAATAACTGTCAATAAAGTATCACAAGAGGTTTCCTTAAGCTGGCAAGGCCAACAATACATTTTCACTGTCCTTTCTCAGGGGTATATCAATTCTCCAGCTCTATGTCATAATTTAATTTACAGAGATCTTGATCACATCTACTCTCAACAAGATACCACTCTGACACCTTTATAATATTAGGCTGATCCAACCTAGTGAGTAAGAAATAGCAACTTAGAAGGTAGGAAATATTCCAAAAAAATTTGGGGCCTTTTACCTCAATGAAACTTGAAGCACTCAATTTATATGGAGTATTATCAAGATATTCTAAGGTAAAGAAAAATTTGTTACTCTGGGCCCTCCTACAACCAAAAATGAGACACAGTAGCTAGGGGGCCTCTCTGCATTGTAAAGATAACATATTCCTCAGGTGGGTAATGTACTGTAGTCTATTTCCTAAGTGACCTAAAAGGGTGCTAGTTTTGAATGAGATCCCAAATAATAGAGGGTTCTGCAATAAGTTCAGACTGCTATGCAAACTGCTGTGCTACTTGGTCCTATGATCCAACAGATCTAATGGTTCTTGAACTGTCAGTGGCAGATATAGATGCTGTTTGGAGCCTCTGGCAGGCCCCTATAGGTAAACCATAGCACAGGTCCTCAGGATTTTGGGGAAAAAAAAAGAAACAAAAAACAAAAAACACCTGCCATCTCCAGTAGATAAATACTCTCCTTTAGAGAAACAGCTCTTAGTTTGCTAATGGGATTTCATACTGAATGTTTAAAGACTGGCCACCAGGCAAGCATGTGAACTGAGCTGCCAAATATGAATTGGGTGTTATCTGACCCACCAAGCCATAAAAATGGGTGAGCAAAATAGTATTCCATCAACAAATGAAAGTGGTGTATATAAGACTAGACCAGAGCAGGTCCTGAAGGCACAATAAGTTTTATATGAAAAAGTGACTCAAATGTCCATGGTTTCCCATGGACTTGTTACACTACCTTCTTTTTCTCAGCCTGCCCCTATGTCCTCAAAGGAAGTTCCCTTCAGTCAGTTAACAAAGGAAGAAAAGAGAAGACTCAACATGATTTACAGTATGTAGGCATCATATGAAACTTGGCAACTGTGGTACTACAGTCCCTTTCTGAAACATTTCTAAAGGACTGTGCTCAAGTTCTGTTGGGCAGAACTTTGGAAACTGCAACTCACTGTTCACTTTGCTTGGAAGGAGAAATGGCCAGACATGCAATTATATACCAATTCATGGGATGTAACTAAAGCTTGGCTGATGGCCAGGGACTGAGAAGGAACATGACTAGAAAATTAGTGACAAAGAAATTTGGGGAAGAGATATGTAATAAACCTCTCTGAATGTATACCAAAGGGTGTCTCTGGAAGAGAGTTTTTATTTTATTTTTTTTTTTATTTTTATTTTTTTTAAAGATTTTATTTATTTATTTGAGAGAGAGACAGTGAGAGAAAGCATGAGCAAGGAGAAGGTCAGAGGGAGAAGCGGACTCCCCGTGGAGCTGGGAGCCCGATGCGGGACTCGATCCCGGGACTCCGGGATCATGACCTGAGCCGAAGGCAGTCGTCCAACCAACTGAGCCACCCAGGCGTCCCTGGAAGAGAGTTTTTATAATCAAATCGATAGAATGCCCCATTTTGTGGATACTTGTCAGCCTCTTTTTCCAATCACCCCTGTCATCATGCAATGGCTTCATGAACAAAGTGGCCAAGGTGACAGGGATAGGTGGCAGGGATGGAGGTTATACATGTGTTTAGCAATATGGACCTCCACTCACTGAAGCCTACCTGACTATGACCACCACTGAGTGACTACTGTGCCAGCAGCAGAGACCAACACTGAGACCCTAATATAGCACCATTTACCTTTACCCAGGATGGTCAGCCAGCGATCTGGTGACAGGTTGATTACACTAGACTGCTTCTACTATAGAAGGGGCAATATTCTCTTCTTACTGGAATAAACACTCAACTCTCTATATGAATTTGCCTTCTCTGCATGCAATGTTTCTGGCAAACTATCATCAGTGGAGTCACAGAACACCTTACTCACCATTGTGGTATTCCATACACCATTGCTTCTGATCAAGAAACTCATTTCACAGCAAATGAAGCTTAACAATGGGCTCATGCTCATGGTATTCATTAGTCTTACTATGTTCTTAACCTGAAGTAGCTGGCTTGACAGAAGAGTAGAATGGCCTTTGGAAGACTAAGTTACAGTACCAGCTAGGTGGCAATACCTTATAGGAGTTGGGCAAAGTTCTCCAGAAAGCTGTATATGATCCAAGTCATCATCTGCTACATGACAGTTTCTCCCACAGCCAGGACTCAAGGGTCAAAAATCAATGTTTAAAAATGGAAGCAAAAATTTTGCTTCCTTTTCCTGCACCCTTATGCTTTATGGACATAGAGGTCTTAGTTACAGAAGGAAGAATGGTTCCAGTGGGAGACATGACAATGATTCCCCTGGACTAAAAGTTAAGACTCCAGCCCAGCCACTTTGAGCTCCTTATGTCTTCATATCAACAGGCAAAGGGCAGCACGGTGATGCTGGCTGGAGTGATTGATCCTGACTAACATAGAGAAACCGGCCTACTACTCCACAGACAAAAGGAAAAGTATGCCTAGAATACAGAATATTTCTTCTAAGCATGACCATATCCTATCATTTAGACCAATGGACAATTAAAAGCTAACTCAGGTAGGACTACTAATGACCTGGACCCTTCAAGAATGAAGGTTTTGGGGGGAATCTGGATGGCTCAGTTGGTTATGTAGCTGACTCCCATGTGCTCTTGCTCAAATAAATAAAATCTTTAAAAAAAAGAAAAGAAAAGAACGAAGGTTTGGGTTAACTCTGCAGGTAAAGAACCACAAGTGAAATGCTTACTAAAGGCAAGGGGAATACAGAAAGGGTTGGAAGAAGCTAGTAACAAATACCAGCTATGACCACATGACTAGTTACAGAAATGAGGATTAACTGTCATGAGTATCTCCTCCTTGTTTTGGTATGCATGTTTTTGTGTATATATGTGTATAGACTATCTGTACACAGACACACAGTCCTTGTTTCCTTCCCACTGTTTTCCTTTATCTTTCTTTTTTTAAAGATGTTATTTGAAGACAGAAAAAGAGAGAGAGAGAGCACGAGCAGGGGGAAAGGACAGAAAGAAGGGGAGAAGCAAACCCTGCTGAGCTCAACAGAGGCCTTGATCCCAGACCCTGGGATCATGACCTGAGCCAAAGGCAGTTAATAAACTGAGCCACGCAGGTGCCCAAATAAGAAGGAACCCTGTCTATCTGACTGCCTTGAGTTGGGACACAGGTCATTTCCTGCCCAGAATTAAAACTCCTTAGGTGTTAAGCTTATCTGCTTTCAGACTAGAACTTCAACATTAGCTTTCCAGCTCCCATAACTGAAGATTTCAGGACTTCTCAGCTTCCATAATCACATGAGCCAATTCTTTATAATAAATCACAATCTCCGTCTTCCTTGGCTTCATTCTCTCTATACAGCTAACCCTTAAATAAAGGGTTAGAGGTACTGACTCCACCTCCAGCCCCATGAAGTTGAAAATATGCATGTAATTTGTGACTCCTCAAAAACTTAACTGCTGGGGCGCCTGGGTGGCTCAGTGGGTTAAGCTTCTGCCTTCGGCTCGGCTCATGATCTCAGGGTCCTGGGATCGGGCCCTGCATCGGGCTCTCTGCTCAGCGGGAAGCCTGCTTCCTCCTCTCTCTCTCTGCCTGTCTCTCTGTCTACTTGTGATCTCTCTCTGTCAAATAAACAAATAAAATCTTTAAAAAAAAAAAAAAACTTAACTACTAATAGCCTACTGTTGATGGAAAGCCTTACCAATGACATAAACCGTCGATTAACATAATTTGTCCGTTATGTGTATTATATACTATATTCCTACAATAAAGTAAGCTAGAGGGAAGAAAATCATAGGAAGAGAAAGTACATTTACAGTACTGTACTATACCCCAAAAAATAAGTGTATAAGTGGACAAATGTTATTCAAATTCATATTGTTCAAGTGTCAACCATACACATACACAAATACACATACCCCTTTTTGGTTGTTTCTTTGTAAAATACTAACATACTCTTCATTGAACTAACACCAACTACAACATCAAAAGCTACAAGCATCTCCTCCACTGTGAACTCTTCCCTAATGTCCTAAGTTTGTTTACATGTCTGTCTTTTGTCCTTCCATAATATTCCCATTATAATAATACTATCCTAACAATCACTGACTTGTATATCTTCTCTGGTATGTAAACTCCTTGATAACAATAACACAACTATATTCACTTCACATTACCAGAACCTAACACAAATCCTGCATATAGAAAGTTCTGAGTAAATATATATTAAACCATTAATAAAACCTTCTTTCGTTTATTTAGAGGATACTCAATTTAAGAAAGATTATTGCTACCTGTCAATGAAGGCTATTTTATTTTGATGGCAGAAATGCTCTCATCACAACCTTCAAGGGACCAATGACCTACCAACAAACCAAGCCTGAGCCACAGTTATGCTTCTCACTTGCAAGCAAGCTATTAAAAAAACCTTTACTGTTTGCAAACACTTAGCTGTATGAATCAGGATTATCTCCAAAACAAAAGAAATAAATAGATACCAAGACTACAACTGTCAATAATAGTCCCAGATTTTGAAATTCTATATTTAGTAAAATAGTTTCATGGTTCTGTTTAATGGCTTTCATTTTATTTTAGCCTTAAAACATATTTATACTGATAAAATAACATTGCTATTTTATATATTGAATCTATGTTTAAGTTTTGATTTATAAAATAGAGTTATGGTGCTAAAAGTGTGAAAACTCCCAGTAGGATTAAAAAAGATGTTAACTGGGGGCGCCTGGGTGGCTCAGTGGGTTAAGCCGCTGCCTTCGGCTCAGGTCATGATCTCAGGGTCCTGGGATCGAGCCCCGCATCGGGCTCTCTGCTCAGCAGGGAGCCTGCTTCCCCCTCTCTCTTTGTCTGCCTGCCTCTCCGCCTACTTGTGATCTGTCTGTCTGTCAAGTAAATAAATAAAATAAAATAAAATAAAAAAAAAAAAGATGTTAATTTTATAGCTGGACAGACTTAACTTTAAAATTCATTCCTGTCACTTAATAGTGGGTTTTCAGGCAAGATACTTAATCTCTTGGAGCCTCAGTCTCCCCCTTGTCAAATCCAGACAATATTGGCAACTACTATGGCATATTATTAGGAGAGTACTCAAGAAATATACTTCAAACACTTAGTATGGTTCCTAGCATATAAGCATTTAGTACCTGACCTAGCAATATCACTAATATCTTATCATCTGTCATGATTAGAAAATGAAGGCCTGGAAAGAAGATAAGGGTCTGCGCGCGCACACACACACACACACACACATAATTTGAAAAAGCAGCTTGAGGAATCTGAATTCTAGATCCTATAACAACTATGGACTTAGTTGTCAAAATATCTCAAACTAAAACATATGGCAGAATATCTGAAACATAAATACTAACTGCAAAGGGTAACTCAGGGATATGAAAATACAGGGCCTATTTCATGACCTTTGTCATCATCACCATCAAACACACTGTTAAGCATGTCTAAATAGGCATTTCCTATTAAAATGTATGGCATGTTTTAATATACATACAACGAGGAATCCGTAATTGGGGGGACACTCAAATAATGTTCTGCTCAGTTTGTTGACACTTCATTTATTGACTTATAATTTAAAAATGTATTAGCTAGGTTTAGTTACTAAAACCTCTATGACATAATGTGAGAAACAGCATATGATACAATTTATCAAAAGCCATATGGCAAACTGAACAGAAGATTAAAAAAAAAATCAGATACCTGCTTGGAAAGCACTTTCATGTGCCCAACACTTCCCCGGCAGTATGCTTCAAGGATAACACCAAATTGTACTGAGACAGCAGGAATATGCACTTCTGACCTACAAATAAATTAATACTATTAAGACAGGCTGCTTATAAAACACTTCAGATCACCAAATAAAAATACTGACTTCATATTCTATTATGAAATAAACTTCTGATGCCAATCAAAAAAAGAACACATTATCTTATTCACAATTATTAGTGGGATGGTCAACTTTCCAAGTCTTTAAACACCACAGTTCAAAACCATGTGATTTTGTAGTTAATTTTTTATTTAAAAAAATTCAAAATACTCACATCTCACCTTATCACTTTTTATAGTTGAAATGGTAATACTGCCAATTAAATGACAATAAAAAAGTGAAGATTCATATCACACAACTGACTAGTCACTCAATTAGCTTCTATACAATTTTCTCTCACTTAAAGAATGCTGTACATGTTTGAAAAAGGAAGGAACACCATGTTTTGTTATTCCTTGGAGGACTTAAAATTAGGAAGACTGAACTGCAGGAGAAGATAATAAGATTAAAATAAGAAAGGAGGGGCGCCCGGGTGGCTCAGTGGGTTAAGCCGCTGCCTTCGGCTCAGGTCATGATCTCAGGGTCCTGGGATCGAGCTCCACATTGGGCTCTCTGCTCAGCAGAGAGGCTGCTTCCCTTCCCCTCTCTCTGCCTACTTGTGATCTGTGTCAAATGAATAAATAAAAATATTAAAAAAAAAAAGAAAGGAAAATCTCTACGAATAATAAGGAAGTCAAGATTCAGAAATATAACCCCCCAAATTAATACCAAAATGATATAGAGCTTATTTTCCTTAAGAACTTTGGCAAAAATGGAGTTAAGTCATATTTTTCTGATAATCATTAGTTTTAATATTCTGACGTGCAGATGAAAATGACTGAAAAATGTCAGAAATGAGGAGCCAACAGTTTTCCCAGGAGAGAAGAATTTTAGTTATCCTTCTTGATTTTACTCCTATGTAAACTTGGTAAAATAAGACTCATGTATTTCTGAAAATGGCCTAATAAAGAAGCCAAAAATAACATTGCTGTTCCTACAGAAAAACTTTAAAACCTCTACCTATTAGTAGCAATGATAATATTACTACCTACCCAAAGTGTTTTGGAAAGAATTGTAAGTCAGGTTTTAGCCCAAATACATTGTAAGTACATAATAAGTACATTTGACAAGAAAATATCAACACATTAATTATTTGTTTGTTAAAAATCAAGGAGGCTTGGTGGGATACTTAATCTGAATTAGTTTGCCAAATCCTGAAAATTAAGAGTTGGGTATCAAGAAATAGGAGAAGACACCAAGACAAGTGCTAATGTTACAGATGGCTCAGAAACAACAAAAGCAGCTGATGAGTACACTAAATGTCCTGTATTATGCTGATTTATATTTACAAAAGCACAAGGGGGACTCAAATTGAAAAATACAGAACACTTACCTAAGGTGCCAAAAGAGAAACTGCCCTATTCTCCGATTAGCCAGTGCTCTTTCTAATAGGAATCTAGAGAGGGCACAATCAAGAAAAGGCTCATATTTTAAAACTTGCACCAGTTGTAAAAGATATTGAGAGAGCTCTTCATCACTAAAAGACACAAAGAAGAGAATAAGTCACTCAACAACTAGTGGCAGAAAAAGACCCTTCTGATCAAACTATCAAATACTAACTTGCTGAAACACAATGGTTCGTGGGGGTAAGGCCTGTTGCATGCTTACATTCACTATTCCACTGTTAAAATAACACAAGAAAAGCTCAGGATTTCCTGTGGGCAGGAGGGGAAGTGAAAAGGAAAGGAGCAAAGAACAAGTATGTGGGGCATCTTACTTATCTAGGTTGATATGATTAATGACTGTACTTACAATCAGCCCAGAAATTTAAAAAAAAAAAAAATCAGGTACTTAAATACCGATTTCTGATCATGCTGGAATAATGATATACGTAGTCAACCAGTTTTTTAAAATAAAAATTCCATCAGTAATCTAGCAAATTATTTTTCTTTCCTATCATTAGGATTAAGTAATTCCTTTTCACAGATAGTGAATGTTAAAATATTAACTTAATAGTTTAAAGGATAAGGAAATGAGTATATGTACAAGTGGGAACTGATTCACTGAATTAATACAACATAATGTTGTAATTAAATGAGCTGAATTAATATTAGTAGTTTAGTTTGTGTCACATATAAACACACTCTCATCAGAGGCAATTCGAGTGGTCAGGTAAGATATGAATCCCAAGTCCTCTACTTGCTAACTGTAGTCTTGGGCAATAAATGGTTAAGAAAGTAATCTAATGCAGCTCTGGGACTGAAACCCAGGGCACTATTTTTAAAAACAAACAAATAAACAAAAAAACCTCATAAGCAGAAAATTTATCAAAGGAAAACTCATCAGAATTACCAAATGGAACACGGAGATCACCGCAATCTCCTCCTGGAGATCAACACATTTAAGAAAAACACTTGGCCGGGCACCTGGGTGGCTCAGTGGGTTAAGCCGCTGCCTTCGGCTCAGGTCATGATCTCAGGGTCCTGGGATCGAGTATCGCATCAGGCTCTCTGCTCAGCAGGGAGCCTGCTTCCCTCTCTCTCTCTGCCTGCCTTTCTGTCTACTTGTGATCTCTCTCTGTCAAATAAATAAATAAAATCTTAAAAACAAACAAACAAACAAACAACCACTTGGCTCAGCCCAAAGCAGGCCAAGTAGCCGCTTCCCCTCAGGTCTCCAAACATAGGGAAACTAAGAAGCAACTGGGAGCCTCATTTTTTAAAACTACTCAACAATCTTAAGTTTACTGTAAAATCTTTGCCCTTTATAAAACCTGCAAGTGATGTAAAAGACAGAAAGGAAGTACTGAAACAGAAGGAGGCTCCTTTTTTCCTCATACTTTGAACTTTACTCCCCTAAAACAGCAACTATGGAAGAGTTTGTGTAATTTCTTTTGTAATGACTTTTAAAAAGAAGAAAAAGGATAACAGTATCCATAATTTTCTGAGAACTTATCTTTTTCAAATAAACATATAGTATAATCTTCATTTTTGAGACTGGCAATGAATAAACCTGAAAATGCCCGGTGTCTGAGACTGTTTCAGTAACGACATTTCTTCAAATAAAGCTCACAGATTTTCACACATATACTGGCCAAAGGGAACTGTATAAGCATGTTCACTGCAGCACTGCTTATAATACTGTTTATTTGGAGAAAACAAAAATGTTCCTCAATAAGGAAATGGAGTAAATAAGATATATCCCTACAACAGAATATTTCACAGTAGTCAAAGAAACAAACTATTTTCTATATGCAATGGGAGAGAATGACCTCAAAAACCTACGGTGGGTTTTTAAAAAGCAAGATTTAAAATAAAATATATAGTAAGACATATTGGTGTAATAATGTTGGGGCGCCTGGGTGGCTCAGTGGGTTAAAACCTCTGCCGTCAGCTCAGGTCATGATCCCAAGGTCCTAGGATCAAGCACTGTGCTCGGCAGGGAGCCTGCTTCCCCATCTCTCTTGGCCTACTTGTAATCTCTGTCAAATAAACAAACAAAATCTTTAAAAAAAAAATTTTTTTTTAAATGCACAATGTTACTCTATATTTTTATAGTTATAAAAATGTAGTATAAACAAAAAAATGTGGTACAGAAGGATACATGACAAATTCATGATAATGGCTGTTTTGGGGAAGTAAAAGTAATTAGCACTAGGTAAAGTAACTACGAGGATTTCACTTTTAACTATAATGTTATTTGCTTAGAAGTATTTTTAAAAAATGACAAAATACTAACATTTCTTAATTCTGAGTGGTGGACAGCAAAGAGTTAACATAACAGCAGGCCTGAACTTTATCCTCTTAAAAAAAAAAAAAAAAAAAGCCTGTTAACACTCTGGTCCTTTTGGCTGGCATTTGGAAACATAGATTTCAGAAGGCTTCCCACCACCTAACAGGTAAGAGTGGCTTTGTGTGCATAAACTATTCTTACAAAGTGTATGGTTTATGCTCAATACTCATTTTTTGGGGAGTCTAGAATTTTGCTTTTGTGTTAGGCAAAGGGGGCTTCTGTGACTAGCCCCCAATAAAAATTCTGACTGCCACATCTCTAAGACGCTTCCCCAATGGAAAATTATTTCAGACATGTTGTCACAACTCATTGTTGGGGGAATTAAGTATATTCACTGTGATTCCACTAGTAAAGAATTCTTAGAAGCTCCTACATGGTTTCTTTCCTCTAGACTTTGCTCTATGAATCCTTTTCTTTTGCCAATTCTACACTGCCTCCTTTTGCTGTAATAAATCACAGCCAAAGTATGAATATATGTGGAATCTTGTGAATTGTAATGAACTGTAGAAACCAAGGGTGATCTTGGGTACCTCCTAACCCAGTGTTTTTTTGCTTTTTGTTTTATAATAGAATAAACATGAAAGAAGAGGGAGAGATGGAGATCAAAAGGGAGAGAGAAAAAACACTTTAAAATCTGAATAATTCCGAGCTCTTTCCTTTCTTATGACACATTCAAGCAGACATCACCTTCTCTATCTACCCCCCAAGTTATTATATATCCTCTCCCCCAAGAAAGCCACCTGGAGAATACCTCATCTGTCGCAGGCAGCCCACAGCATATTCTCTCACGTACTGATCTGGATAGTTGAAATCTAGAAGCTCTAACGCCTCCCGGGGGGGGCAGTTTAGGCCAAATCTGAAGTAGTGCCTGAAGCTGTTGAAAAATTAAAACTGGTTCAGAAATTATAAGGGAGAAAAGTAATCTACTTCTCCTTGACACACAGGAGCAGAGATTGGTCAAAAGAAAGGAAAAGCATACTTGCAATTACTGAGGCCTCAAAACTCCACTCCTGTTAACGTGGATTAGTAAAGACTATCTTTGTTGAAATATTCTATAAATAAGCAATGAAGTACTTACCTGGGAATAGAATGATACACTGAATATAATCATTAACTATTAAATAACTTTTCAAAGGAAAAAAGAGAGAAAAAGATCAAGAAATACTTAAAGGTAAAATTCAAAGTACAAATATAAGTACACACTCAAGCTAATGACAGGCAATTTACATATAAAAAGTTCATTAATAACTCAACATAAAATTATTTTGAGGGAGCTTATTTCCAGTTCTTAATACTTTTAAGAATATCTATCACTGGGGCACCTGGGTGGCTCAGTGGGTTAAAGCCTCTGCCTTCAGCTCAGGTCATGATCCCAGAGTCCTGGGATGGAGCCCCAAGTCTGGCTCTCTGCTCAGCAGGGAGCCTGCTTGTGATCTCTTGTCTGTCAAATAAATTAATAAATAAATAATCTTTAAAAAAAAAAAAAGAAAGAAAGAAAAAGAAAACAGAATATCTATCACTTAACAGATTTTTTTTATTGACCATAACAAGTTTACACCCTTTAAATCATAGTAAGTGACTAAAAAGAAATAGTTTATTTTCTATAAACAAGGTAAAAACAGCCAGTCCCCTATTTACAGATGCCACTTAGAAATGATCTAGACAGAATAAAAAGGAATCCCTCCACAGGGATGAGTGGGGACTGCAGAGGAGGGTGGATTTGGGCAGAAATGTCTTCATCTTTGGAAACCCTACTTCCAGAGAGCCCAACCTAGAAAGAACTCTTATCTGTCTCCCATCAGAGCACTGTGAGACTCATCCTCCTCCTCAAGGTTAATTATATTTATAGCATGTACTCTTATTAGGGATGGTTAAATGAGAAGAGGAGTGATTATGGAAGAGAGAGAAAAAAAATTTTGATAACTATGATTTGTGGCCCTCCAAAGTTCAACTCTATCTGACAAAACCATATTCTATATTATCACATCATATCTATGTGATATTTGGTATCACATGAGTAGCATGTAAGTAGCACCTGGAATCCAAAGAAGACACACAAAATGTGTGCAAGAATAGGGTTACAAAAATATGGAAAAGAGATGGCAGTAACTGGAGGACTTCTCTCAACAGACTGCCAACCTCACAGTCATACTGCAAAAAGTGGCCTAAGAATATCTGCTGTCTAGCTACCTTGTCGTTTGTCATTTAAGTTTTTATGAGACTTGGGCTTTGAGAACTAAATAAAAATCATTCTTATTTTATTATTTTAATTCTACTAATTATTCAGGCTCTCTCATTAATTAGGTCAGGTGCCAAAATAGGTCAATAATACTTGAATGAATATCTAGAAGCTGTTTATTTTCTCATATCAAGCAAATTTTACCTCACTAAAGATACTTTTTAAAAATTGATTTTTCGGGATGCCTGGGTGGCTCAGTTGGTTGGACGACTGCCTTCGGCTCAGGTCATGATCCTGGAGTCCCAGGATCGAATCCCACATCAGGCTCCCAGCTCCATGGGGAGTCTGCTTCTCCCTCTGACCTTCTCCTCGCTCATGCTCTCTCTCACTGTCTCTCTCTCTCAAATAAATAAATAAAATCTTTAAAAAAAAAAAAAAAAAATTGATTTTTCTATTAATTTCACATTTGCAGAAAAAATAACCTTTGAATAACTTTTAACAATTTGATTATATTGCTATTATTACTAACTACTAACACAGTTATGAATTTGATATTACAATTTACATAATTATATAAATAATTCAAATACAGTAAAATATTAGTTTAACTTTTTCTTAAATTTTTGTTTAATTATTCTTAAACTTGTGTAAATAAAAGGAATAAGCTTTATACTTGCTCTTTTTATGTATACAGCACATAAGCACATATATACATATTGTACATAAAAAGACAAATACTTACCCATGGATCAAAATATCATGGGGAAAAAAAAAATATATCATGGGGATGGGGCTATTAGGGGAAAAAATGTCTACACAGGCTCCTAACAGAGGCGACTAGGTAGCCCAGTTGGTTAAGCATCTGCCTGTGGCTCAGGTCATGATTCCAGGGTTCTGTAAGCCAACCCCATATCATATATGGCTCCCTGCTCAATGGAGAGTCTGCTTCTCCCTCTCCTTGCTTCTCCCTACCCCTCCCCACCACTCACACGTAAGCACTCTTTCTCTCTCAAATAAATAAACAAAATCTTTAAAGGGGGGGGAAGTGCTCCTAACAAGTGTAAAAAATTTTGACAAATATGGGCTTAAAGGTAAGAAACACCTACCTCATACCACTTTTCATCACTGATGGGATTCCCTCCCCACTTTGCCCAAGGTCCTAAGGGAACAGAAATCCCCATTATGGATAGGGGAAATAGGGGGACCATATCCAAGGTCTGAAACAATAGTTTAAAGGTTAAACTATGCTGTGAGTTAAAAACAGCTCTACTATTGGAAGGAAGTTGCCTTTGGTAAATTTATTTACAATTATTAAAGAATTAATTTATATAAATGTAAAACGAAATAAAATATCAAAACTTACTACTTCAGTTTGCGTAAAGCTAAGGAAGTGAATAGGGAAGAGAAATCTGATTCAATGATATAAATAATGAAAACAGTGCTAATTAACTACCTGCCTTCTGCAAAGCCTATTGAAACCACTTCTACATTATTATTTTCCTGTGGCTTAATGGAGGACTACTCTTTTTTTTTTTCTCTTGGGGTGGGGGTGGTGGAGAAAGGCTTCTATAGAATTTTCACCCATGGCTTATCCCCTAGGATCAGAATACAAACTTTACACCAGACTTCCGGCTCTCCACTTCTTAAAGTAGTCAATTTACTAAAAATACAGTTTATTCATTCTTTTGTATCCATACACTTTTTATTCCAACAACTTTTTTTTCTCTAGACTACTAAAAATAGGGATTAGGATTGGCTAATCCTAAATTGAAGATGTTAGTTTTATCTCAAAACAACGCTTTAGGTTACCTCTTGGAAATGAGATAAGTGTGCCAAATTCCAAAATGTAAAAATTTATATCCCCATGCTCATATAAATAAATAGTAGTGGTACCTGGGTGGCTCAAGAGGTTAAGCACTGGCTCTTGATTTTAACCCAGGTCATGATTGCAGGGTCCTGGGATCCAGCCCAG
Source organism: Mustela nigripes (assembly GCF_022355385.1). Classification (NCBI taxonomy): domain Eukaryota; kingdom Metazoa; phylum Chordata; class Mammalia; order Carnivora; family Mustelidae; genus Mustela; species Mustela nigripes. The sequence continues at coordinate 94,962,019 of NC_081558.1, forward strand.
CATCGGGATTTTTTGCCCTTAGTATTCTCTCTCCCCTCTTCCTTGTCCCTCCCCTACTTGCATGCTCTCTCTCTCTTCAAAATAAATAAATCAATATTTTTTTTTAAAAAAAAGGAAAGAAATATTAAGCAAAAACTAGCTCTTTTTTTTTTTTTTTTTAAAGATTTGAGAAAGAACACACAGGCATGCTAGTGGGGGGAGGAGCAGAGGGAGAGGTTCCTCAAGCCCACTCCTTACTTAGCATGGAGGCTGAAGCCCTGGTGGATTTCACAGCTCATGAGATCATGACCTGAGCCAGAACCAAGAGTCAGTGGTGAACAAAATGAACCACGCAGACGCCCTTCGTTCTGTTTTCTGACAGATGAAACAAGAAACCTCTCTCTCAGTATCTTTTAAGAGTACAGCAAGAAATTTCTTCTAATTCTTTTTTTTTTTTCCTTAAGATTTATTATTTATTTATTTTACAGAGAGAGAGAGAGAGAGAGAGAGCACAAGTAGGCAGAGAGGCAGGCGGGGGGCGAGGTGGGGGTAGGCTCCCTGCTGAGCAGAGTCCGATGCGGGGCTCATCCCAGGACCCTGAGATCATGACCTGAGCCAAAGGCAGCCGCTTAACCCACTGAACCACCGAGGCGCCCCTGACATTTTTTTTTTTTTTAAAATTTACTTGTTTGACAGACAGAGATCACAAGTAGGCAGCGAGGCAGGCAGAGAGAGAGGGGGAAGCAGGTTCCCTGTGGAGCAGAGATACTTGTGATACTGCCTACTTGTGATTCTTGTGATTTCTGTCAAATAAATAAATAAAATCTTAAAAAAAAAAATACTGCCCACCCAAAATGAATGTTAAAAACTGATCTAAAAGGTTTACGCTCTAAAGTATTAGCTTCTAGAAATAGAAGTAATTTTCAAACAATACATATTCATTTTAGAATAATCAATGCAAAGATTAAAGTCATTTTAAGATTAAAACTTTGGGGCTCACTGATGAATCTGTTAGAAATAATCCAGAACTTACTATATGCAGGCAGTAATTATAGATGATTACACCAAAAGCAATGTTTTAATTGTTCTTAGTGGAAGATACAGGAAACCTATCTAGAATCTGGGAATTTAAAATCTTGAACTTTCTAGTCTGTCATTTGGAGTATATGTAAGAGTTTAAAATCTGAAAACTTCTCTTATTATAGAAAGTTATCCAACGTATGGAGATATCCCTGTATAAGAAAGGACAATTTACATGAGATTAACCATATATGTCCCCAAAAAGAATTACAAAAATTATGTTTTGTTACCTGAGCAACATCCTCAAGTTTATTCCACTTGATTGACAGCAGTAATTTTGGCAGTGACTGTGGGAAATTCTCTCTGCAATCTTGCCGCAGAGTCCAAATAAGATCCATTTCATTCTCACACAATTGAGACAAGGGATCCCTGTCCAAGATTTCTTTTAGTACAGCAAGAAACTTTTTTCCACCTCGACTCTAAGAAAGTAAAATTTCTCATTTATTACATAATTTAATTCCATGAACATCACTGGCAAACACTTAGCAAAATTATATATAAGGAATTTATAAATAATTTATAAGCTTTAAAATAAGATACTAAAGATCTGATCCCTTAAAAAAATTAATAAAGATGGATGCCCTTTTCATAAGTTGGTAGCATATTAAATTTGTAAGCTAAGGATGAAATAAAGTATTCTCCAAGAGTTCTAAAAAGGGGGTTTCCCCTTCCTGTTTCTTTAAAAATCCATGCAAACGCTAGGTGGCAGAATTGCAATTTGGATTAAAAAGTCCTTTATTATTTAAATTGATTTCTTTCTATCCTTCCATTTTAATTTTCAATTGCTATAAACAAATCAACAAAGACAAAACAGACATACTAGGTTTTTTCTTTTTTTAAGAGTTTATTTATTTATTTGTCAGAGAGAGAAAAAAAGAGCAGAAGCAAGGAGAGTGAGAGCCAGAGGGAGAAGCAGACTCCCACTGAGCAAGGAGCATGATCCTGGAAGGACCCTGGGTTCATGACTGACTCAAAGACGGACTGAGCCACCCAGACATCCCCGAACATACAAAGTTTAAAAAAAAAAAAAAAAGCATAAGTGTCTTGTTGGTTCAGAGGCATTAAAACCATTTAGATTTAGATTAAGAACTGAATCCTTGGGACACCTGGGTGGCTCCATGAGTTAAAAGCCTCTGCCTTGGCCTCCAGTAGTGATGCGGGATCAAGCCCCACATCAGGCTCTCTGCTCCTCAGGGAGCCTGTTTACCACCCTCCCACCCACCACCCCGCCTGCTTGTGAGCTCTGTCTGTCAAATAAATAAATAAATAAAAAAATAAATAAAAAAAAAAAAAAAATTTTAAAAAAAAAAAAAAAAGAACTGAATCCTGGCTAAAACTAAACATGAAACAAATATTATCCCATTTTCTTCCCCAATTTGTACAAGAGTATACCAAAATAATGAAGATGGCCCAATCTATTTTTTGGATCTACACTCTGAATTGTAGCAACATTAAAAGAAAGAGATTCATTTCCCCACACTTAAAGTAGAACTATACTATTTAGGCCAAAATACATTAAAAACAAAAACAAAATAGGGACACCTGGGTGGCTCAGTCAGTTGAAGGCTGGACTCCTGGTTTTCAGCTCAGGTCATGACCTCAGGGTCAGAGATTAAGCCTTGTGCTGGGCTCCCTATTCTGTGGGAAGTCTGCTTGAGGTTCTCTTTCCTTCTCCCTCGCCCCCACCCAACTGCTTATGTGTGCATGCTCTCTTTAAAATAAATAAAATCTTTAAAAAAAACAAAAACAAAAACCTCTCCAGAATAACCAGGCAAGATTCTGTAAAATCATATATTCTATTATTTATAATTTTGTACTTGATGTTTCTAAATGGAATTTCATATAAGCATTAAAATAGTTAATAGTTAAAATGCTAATTTTCTAAAGTAATGAGATTCAAAATAACACATATGTACAAAAGAATGGGGGTTATGATTATCTACATAGATGTCTATGTAGAAAATCTGAAAGAACCAACAAAAATATTATTGGAACCAATGAATAATTGAAGCAAGACTGTAGGACACAATTTAGTAAACAAAAGTAAACTGCTTTTCCATATATCAGCAATAAACAAGTGGTTTTTGAAATTAAAAATCTAATATCACATTAGCACCCCAAAATATGAAAACTTAAACAAAATATGTACAAAATCCATATATAATGAAAATTATAGATCTCTGATGAAAGAAATCAAGTAACTAAATAGATATTCCATGTTCATGAATAGGAAGATTGTATATATGTCCAAAATTAGCTCTTCTAATGTAATCAAGAGATTCAATGCAAACCCCATCAAAATTTTATAGATATTGACAAACTGACTCTAAAGTTATATGGAGTGGCAAAAGACCCAGAAAAGCCAACACAATACTGAAGAAGAAAAAGGTGAAGGACTGATACTACCCAAATTAGTAGAAATAAATGTGAAATACCAAACTATTAAACTCCCAGAAAATAACACAGGAGAAAACCTAGATGACCTGGGCTTTGGCAATGACTTTTTACATGTTAACACCAAATGCATGACCTATCAATAAAAAAACTGATAAACTAACTACTTCATGAAATTTAAAATTAATTGCTCTGTGAAAGACACTGTCAAGAGAATGAAAAGACAAGCTACAGACTGGGGGAAAATATCTGTAAAGACTTATCTGATAAAGGGCTGTTATCCAAAATAAACAAAGAACTTTAAAAACTTAACTATTAGAAAATAAACCATCAAACTAAAATACGAGTCAAAGACCTGAACAAATACCTCACCAGATAAGATACAGGCACAGCAAAGAAACATATGAAAAGATGCTTAAAATCCTATGTCATCAGGGAAATGCAAATTAAAACAAAAGTGAGGTAAAACTGCACACCTATTAGAATGGCCCAAATTCAGAACACGGACAACATGGAATGCTGTCAAGGATGTGGAACAACTCTTATTCACTGGTGGCAGGAATGTAAAATACTACAATAACGCAGAGGAAGACAGTTTCACAGTTTCTTACAAACTAAACATACTCTTACCATACAATCCAGTAATCACGCTCCTTGGTATTTACCAAAAGGAGTTGAAAACTTATGCCCACAAAAAACCTGCACACAGATGTTCAGAGCAGCTTTATTCAAAACTGTCAAAACTTGGAAGCAACCAAGATGTCGTTCAGTGGGGTAAATGGATAAACTGTAATACACAGAATGGAATATTATTTATCATTAAGAGGAAATGAGCTTTCATGCCACAAAGACATGGAGGAACCTTAATTCCTGCTAAGGGAAAGAAGCCAGTTTGAAAAGACTACAAACTGTATGATTCTTTTTTTTTTGGTATGATTCTAAATTATACAAAATTTAGGTCAAATTATGAAGAAAATAAAAACATCAGTGGTTGCCAGGGTAGGGTGTGAGAATGAACAGGCAGAGGACAGAGGATATGTAGGATAGTAAAAATACTCTGTATGATATGATAATGATAAATATGTATCATTATACATTTGTCTAATCCCACAAAGCACACAACACCAAGAATGAAACCCAAGGTAAACTAAGGACTTTAGGTGATTATGATGTGTCAGTGTAGGTTTCTTTTTGGTAACAAATGTACTGCTGTGGTGAGTGATGCTAATAATGGGAAAGGGATGTGCATGTGAAGGGACAGGAATATATGGGAAATCTCTGTACTTTCCTCCCATATTTGTTGTGATCCTAAAACTGCTCTTTAAAAAATATAGTCTTGGGGGGTACCTGGGTGGCTCAGTGGGTTAAGCCTCTGCCTTCGGATCAGGTCATGATCTCAGGGTCCTGGGATCGAGTCCCGCATCGGGCTCTCTGCTCGGCAGGGAGCCTGCTTCCTCCTCTCTCTCTCTCTGCCTGCCTCTCTGCCTACTTGTGATTTCTCTCTGTCAAATAAATAAATAAAATCTTTAAAATATATATATATATAATCTTGGGTGCCTGGGTGGCTCAGTGGGTTAAAGCCTCTGCCTTCAGCTCAGGTCATGATCCCAGGGTCCTGGGATCGAGTCCCGCATCGGGTTCTCGGCTTAGCAGGGAGCCTGCTTCCCTTCCTCTCTCTCTCTGCCTACTTGTGGTCTCTGTCAAATAAATAAATAAAATCTTTTTTAAATATAAAAAAATTTTTTAAAAAATCTTATTTTAAACATACATACACACACGCACAAAGGCTATGATTACAGTGGTTTTATATTCAGATCCTCAACGTAGAAAGAGTATGCTTTATTTTACAGGCTTGACTGGGTTTCTCTGAAAAGTTACCATCACAAGTCATCGGAATTTGAAAATCAAACTCCTACACTTACACATCTCGAAACCTGTTACTGCAAACAACACAGAGTCTAAACTGTTCATGTCAGAGAAACAGACCACTATTAAGTTAAATATGGCAAAAAGCCAACAAACCTATTATAATTTTGTGAATCAAAATTAGACTCTACAGACCTACTGTAAGTAAATATCCTAAAGAAGAGGGGAGAATTTAGGGTTAGCTGTATAATTGTACTATGATTGTTTACTAAGCTATGAAAAGCATAACACTGAATAAAGCCAAGGTAAAAATAAACAACTACCAGAAATGTGGCAGGAAGCCCAAAGAAAACACAGAATCTTACATTCTTTTGCAAAACCCCAAATAATCAATAATGAAAACTTAAACTGCACAGGGTAAATGGTGAATTTATACATCTGTTCAAATGCTTGAACTAAAGTAATGGCAGAAAGCAATGAAGAGTAACATTCATATTCTCTTTCTTTATGTTTAGATTTTTCAAAACCATATACATATTATGATGTAATAACCATTACTAACGAAAATAGAACAAAGCAAATATACTTTGCTATAAGTACATCAAAAAATGACTGTGCTTCTTTCCTCTTCTAAATGGGGGATCTGGTTTTGAGGGAGGGGAATGAAAGACTGGAAAACTCATTGGTCATTTTTTTGGGGGGGGGAAGATTTTATTTATTTATTTGGCAGAGAGAGAGCGAGAGCATGCAGGAGCACACAAGCAGGGGGAGCAGCAGACAGAGGGAGAGGGAAAAGCAGGCTCCCCGCTGAGCAGAGAGCCCAATGTTGGACTCAATTCCAGGACCCTGGGATCATGACCAGAGCCAAAGGCAGACACTTAACCAACTGAGCCACCCAGGTGCCCCTATTAGTCATACTTAAACTCAGCATGTTACCAGTATGCCTGCTGAGGACAGAATTAACTATGTGTGGCCAGACAAACTGACAAGAGAGTTACATGACTGGGAGACTGATTACAAACAGGGGATTAAGCAAATAAGCAAATATACTGTGGCTAACAGACATCCAGATTTCTCAATGTCAGAAAACAGAATTACAAATATTGAAAGGCAAAGGCTAGAAAAAATCCTGTAGTGGTGGACCTAATAAATTAAAAACATTGATAAGAGCTCATGTTTTTTAATAGATAAAGCAATATATCTTGGTGCTTATATATGCCCAAATATATGCAAATATATATATGTTACCTAGCTGTTTTGTGAAAAGGCCTAGATACAAGTGCATGCCAATAGCAATGAGCATATACAGTGCCCAAATCTTGGATTCTAAATACTTTCCACATATGGAATCAAGACTCTTAACATGTAATATTAAGTGGCATACACACAATACTCCCCTCTGCTCCTCAATTCTTCAGTGTATATTTCCTAAAAACAAGGTCATTCTCATACTTAACCAGAATCTGTTCACAAAAATCAGGAAAATAATAATGACATAGTTCTATTGTCTAATTCACATATTCCATTCAATTTTTCCAGTTTTCTAAACAATGCTTGTTATAGATCTAGGATCCAACCCAGGCTTAACTGTTGCATTTTGCTGTCATTTATCATTAGGTTTCTTCATTCTAAAACAGTTCCTCAGTCTTTCCTTACCTTCACTGACTCTGACATTTTCTAAGAATACAGGTCAATTACTTTGTAGAATGTTACTCAACATGTATTTGCCTAATATTTTGTCATAATCAGATTCCAGCTATGTATTTTTGGTATGAATACAATGAATTGGTGGAGTGTGCCTCTTACAGGAGGCAAATAATGTTAATTTGTCCTATTGCTATTGATGTTAATTTTTTAAAAGATTTTATTTATTTATTTATTTGACAGAGATCACAAGTAGGCAGAGAGGCAGGCAGAGAAAAAGGGAGGAGGAAGCAGGCTCCCCACTGAGCAGAAAGCCCAATTCAGGCTCAATCCCAGGACCCTGAGATCATGACCCGAGTTGAAGGTAGAGACTTTAACCCACTGAACCATGCAGGTGCCCCTTGATGTTAATTTTTATTACTTCATTAGGATAGTGTCTACTAGGTTTTTCTGGGATAAAGTTAACAAGAAGTATTTTGTGGGCCTGTTTTGAGACTAACCGTCCTGTTTCCCATCAAACTTTCACCCACTTGTTTTAATAAACATTTATTACTGTATCTCGCACCTAGGGTGCCTGGGTGGCTCAGTCTAACTGACTTAACAAGCATCTGCCCCAGCTTGGGCATAATCTGGAGGTCCTGAAATCTAGCCCCAAATCGGTCTCCCTGCTCACTGGGGAGTCTGCTTCTGCCTCACCCTCTACCTGCCACTCCCCGTTTCTGCTTTCTCTGTCAATGAATAAATGGAATCTTTTAGAAAACAAATGTGCCAAAATGTTAACAGGTGGGGAAGCTGAAGAAAGGCTATATGGGAATTCTCTGAATACTTCCTGCAAATTTTGACTTAAGTTTTAAAAAATCTTTTAAATTTTTGCTATTTCCTTTCCTAAAATTGAGGGCTATAAAAACTCCAAATCATTCTCCTAAGAAAACTTCCTAGGTAGATTTCTAGGACTTGTGAACACTGGCTTAAGTTATCACATCTGCATACTCCAAAGCCAACCATTAAAATGTTATGCCTGAGTTTCCACAGTAGAAAATAAGATAAAATTATAATATGGACGTTTTAGATTAGAGCAGGGTTTCTAAACCTCAGTGCTATTATTATTTTGTTGTAGAAGGATGGTCCTGTACATTGTAGAAATTTAGCAGACCCCTGAACTTTACCCACCAGATGCCAGGAACACCCTCACAACCAAGAAAACCTCTAAACAATGCCAAATGGCCCACAAAGGGCAAGTTAGTCTCAGGTTGAGTTCCACTAGATACGAAGATAAAAACTGCCAATTCTATAATCATAATTCACAAGGATCACATTTTTCCTATTCTACAGACCCAAGGTCCTTGGCATACAACCAATTTAAAAAATACTAACACCTATTAGGATGGCTACTGTCAAAAAACACAAAAGTGATGACAAGGATATAAAAAACATTGCTTTTGTAGCTGGTGGGAATGTAAAATGGTACAACTATTATAGAAAACAGTATAGCAGTTCCTTAAAAAAATTAAAAAGAAAACTACAATATGATTCAGCAATTCTACTTCTGGTTGTATATATATCCAAAAGAACTGAAAGCAGAGTCTTAAAAAGATATTTGTATATTCATGTTCATAGCAGCATTAGTTCAAATCCAGCATTGGGCTCCTTGCTTAATGGGGAGTCTGCTCCTCCCTCTGCCTCTGCCTGCAGCTCCCCCTGCTTATACATACATACATGCTTTCTGACAAATAAATAAAACCTTAAAAAAAAAATGCAAGTTAAAGTAGTGTGACATCAATTTTTTGTCCAATGGATTAAAATACTAAAAGGGTTAAAAAAGTATTAAAAGGGCAGGAGGACATGTAGAATGATACTAAAGCTCTTCCACAGTGTGGCTAGGGTTATAAATTTTAAGGTATTTTAAGGTATGCAGTTTGGCAGAATTCTTATTTTAAAAGGGATGCTTTTGATCTAATAATTTCACTTCTAAGAATCCATCTGATAAAATACATGTATGTAGGGGCATGTGGCTGGTTCAGTCAGTGAAACATGCAACTCTTGGTCTTGGGGTCAGGAGTCCCCATGCTGGGTACAGAGCCTACTTAAATAGATAAATACATACATACATACTTTTAAAAACACAAAATACATATTTAAAGAAGTATCTCTAAAATATTCATTACAACACTATTTTAGTAAAAATGAGGGGAAAGAACCCCTCAAAACACAAAAAAACCCCAGGAGTATGTATGTTCAATAACTAATAGCTGCTAATAATGCCACAGAATGTTGAAAAAACTTTAAAAAGTGGGGAGTGCCTGGGTGGCTCTGTCAGTTAAGCTTCTGACTCTTGATTTTGGCTCAGGTCATGATCTCAGAGTCCTGGGATCGATCCCTGGGGGTAAGGGGCTTTGTACTCATTTGGGAGACTACTTGAGGATTTCTATTCCACTCCCACCGCCTTTCCCAGGACCTCTCCCTCTGTTCACACTGTTACTCTCTCTCTCTCTAAAATAAATAAATCTTTTTAAAAAAGTAAATAAAAAGAGGGGCGCCTGGGTGGCTAAGTGGGTTAAGCCTCTGCCTTCGGCTCAGGTCATGATCTCAGGGTCCAGGGATCGAGCCCCACATTGGGCTCTCTGCTCAGCGGGGAGCCTGCTTCCCCCTCTTTCTCCGCCTGCCTCTCTGCCTACTTGTGATATCTCTCTCTCTCTCTCTGTGTCAAATAAATAAATAAATAAATAGTCTTTTAAAAATAAATAAATAAAAATTACAAAGTAAATAAAGAGAAGTGAACCTCTGAAAGAGACAAAATCCACAAATGCATTAAATTAAAAAGGAAGAAACTATATGATCTCATTTATTTTTTTTAAAAAAGGGTATATTATATATAAAGGTATGTAAATCCATGTATTGCATTAGGATTAGTACCTATAAGCTACACTCCTGACAAGTTATCTCTGAGGATAAAAAGTAGATGGCAGTTATAGGAATAACTTTAATTTTTGGTTTCACCATTTATTAATTGTACTATGCCCTCAATTTAAAAAAAAAAAAAGGCACATCTAATGTGGGCCAGAATATCACAACCTCAGTAAGAAGGAAACCTTCTGATTTAAGTGAGGGAGCAGTTAAAAGCATAAGAGAAATAGTAAAAATTATCAGTTACCCTTCTGATACTTGGGTTCAATATAAAGACTAATAAAGGATAACAGAAAGAGGAATTAGAATAAAGATATCTTTATATAACTATTATCTCTGAAACCTAAAACTGTAATTATCTGTTTTGGTACAGGCTTATTTTATTATACCTCACAGATACTGTGCTATATTTTTTTCACAAATTGAAGGCCTGTGGCAACCCTGCATTAAGCAAGTCCATCAGTGCCATTCTTCCAACAGCATTTGCTCACTGTCTCTATGTCTCATTTTGGTAATTCTCTGAATATTTCAAACTTTCTCATTATTATTATACTTGTCACAGTGATTGGTGGTCAGCAATCTTTGCTGTTACTACTGTTAATTTTTTGGGGGTGCCATGAACCATACCACAGAAGATGGCAAACTTAATAAATGTTATACCCATTCTGATTGTTCCACCAACCAGCTGTTCCCATCTCTCTCTCTCTCCTAGGGTTTCCTCATTCTCTAAGACACAACAATATTGATATTAAGCAAATTAATAACCCTACAATAGCTTCTAAGTGTTAGAGTGAATGGAAAAGCTGCACGTCTCACACTTTAAATCAAAAGCTGTAAATGATACAGCTTAGTAAGAAGGCATGTTGAAAGCCAAGACAGGCAAAAGCTAGGCCTTTTGTGCCAAAAAATTAGCCAAGTGGTGAATCAGAGGAAAAGTTCTTGAAGGAAATGAAAAGTGCTACTCCAGTGAACACATTAATGACAGGAAAGCAAAAGAGACTTATTGCTATATGGAGAAAGTGTTTGTGGTATAGATAAAAGATCAAACCATTCCCTTAGGCCAAAGCCTAATGCAAACAAGGCCCTAATTCTCCTGAAGTTCATGAAGGCTGAGAGAAGTGAGGAAGTTGCAGAAGAACAATTTGAAGCTAAAAGAAGTTGTTTAAGAGGTTTAATATCTCCATAACATAAAAATGTAAGGAGAAGCAAGTGTTGACATAGCAGCTGCAAGAGGTTGCCCAGAAAATCTAGCTAAGATCATTAATGAAGATGGCTACACTAACCAACAGCTTTTCAACGTAGATAAAATAGCTTTCTATTAGAAGAGACTGCTATCTATGACTTTCACAGCTAGAGAAAAGAAGTCAATGCCTGGCTTCAAAGCTTCAAAGGACAGATGGACCTCTCTTTCTGGGCGCTAAAACAGCTGGTGACTTTAAGGTGAAGCCAGTGCTCAATGACCACTTCAGAATCCTAGACACTTAAGAACTATGCTAAATCTAGTCTGCCTATGTTCTATATATGGAGCAACAAAGCCTGATGGCAGCACGTATGTTTACAAGATGATTTAATGAATATTTTATGCTCACTACTGAGACCTACTGAGACCTTCTTTTTAAAACATTAATGCTGACAATGCTCCCGATCACCCAAGAGCTCTCTGATGGAGATGTATAATGAGACTGATGTTGTTTTCATGCCTGCTAACACAATATCCATTCTGTAGCTCATGGACGGAGAAGTAATTCTGACTTTCAAATCTCATTATTTAGGACATTTATTTCATAAAATCAAAGGTACATACAGAGTGATGCCTCTGATGGGTCTGGGCAAACTAAACTGAAAACCTTCTGGAAAGGATTCACTACTCTAGATGCCATTAAGAACATTTGGGATTCAAAGGAAGAGGTCAAAATATCAATATTTACAAGGAGTTTGGAAGAAGTTGATTCCAACCCTCACAGATGACTTCGAGTGGTTCAAGAACTCAGTGGAGGAAGTAAATGCAGATACGGTAAAAAGAGCAAGAGAACTAGAATTAGAAGTGAAGCCTGAAGATGTGACTGAATTGCTGCAGTTTCACGAAAAAAGCTTGAATGGATGAGGACTTGCTTCTTATGGATGAGTGAAGAAAGTGGTTTCTTAAGATGGAACATACTGCTGGTGAAGATGCTGTAAAGACTATTGAAATGACAACAAAAGATTTAGAATATTACATAAACTTACTTGAGCAGCTGCAGGGTTGGAGAAGACTGATCTAATTTTAAAAGAAGTTCTGCTGTGGGTAAAACGCTACCAAACAGATTGTATGCTACAAAGAAATCATTCATAAAAGGAAGAAGAGTCAATTAATGCAGCAAACTGCATTGTGGGCTTAATTTAAGAACTGCCACAGCTATCCCAATAACCTTCAACAACCCCGACCCTGATCAATCAGTCACCATCAACATCAAGAACTTCTATCAGCAAAAAGATTACAACTTGCTGAAAGATCAGCTAATGATCAGCACTTTTTAAAATAAAAGGTATTTTTAAATTAAGGCATATACATTGTTTTTTAGGCATAATGCTACTGGCACATGTGACAGACTACAGTATTGTGTAAACCTAACTTTTATATGCACAGGGAAACCAAAAAATTCACAACTAATGTTATCATGATTTTCCCTTTATTGCAGTGGTCTGGAACAGAACCCACAGTATCTTCAATATAACTGATGGACAAACTGGTAAGTGTATACTTGTAATAAACTTCTTTTATTACACTAAAGAGAAGTGCTCGAAGTATTTATAGTAGATGACTTGCACTGCAGGACTATGGATATTTTTGAGAATTCCAAGGGCAAAGGAGAAGACACCCTGGGCCAGACATTTCTTCAACTAGCCAACATAACATAGTGCTTTGATTCTGTGTAAATGATAAAAATATACATTATCTCCATTTTGCCACCTGGCCTATTATTGCCATTTTATGTAAATAAAATGTATGTTCTATACTGAAAACACATAAAAATTATAAACAGATGAACATGAAAAAAGAGTATCAGATTAGACTCGGCAACGTCTTAAACTATTTTAACAGTCAAAAAAATTAAGCTAAAAAGTATAAGTGATAGAAATATTACAAATATTGTAAACTAAACAAAATAATCTATTTTGTCGTCTCTGGTAAAAATGATAGGCATAGTGTGTATGCAGAGATGCCGTTTGTCCCACAGTATTCTTTCTGCTCTTCCTTTATTAACTAGGATCTCTTATTCTTAGTCAAGCACATGCCTGGCCAACTAAAGACTGTATTTCCAGCCTCACCTGTGGTTAAAATATGGCCATGTGACTAATTCCTGGCTAATAAGATGTGAGCAGCAATGAGGCATATTAATGATTTCCTCAAAAAGAATAGGTGTGGCCTCTATTCTTGCTTTTCCTGTTCCTGCTGGCTGGACCATAACAATATGAGAAGCTGAAGCACTAGTATTAAACCATGAGACAGAAACTACATATTAACAAGACAGAGCACCAAGATGGAAGAAAACTGGTTCCCTAGCACTGTAAATCCTGACCTGATTATATCTGCTGTTACATGTGAAAAAGAAAGAAAATTACAGCCTCTTCATTCAATTGAATAATATTTAAAAGAACAGTACTGTTACTCGATGAGGAGGTGCCAGAGTGTCTCTTAAAGACTAGCTACTGAGGGCACCTGTCTGGCTCAGTCAATAGAACATCCAACTCTTGGTCTCAAGGTTTGTGAGAGCCTACTTTAAAAAATAAATTAACTAAATTAAAAAAAAAAAAAAAAGACAAACTGCTAAGCCTGTGCTTATATCAGAAAAGGGTTTACCATTGAACACAGAATATCTACAAACAGCTGCCATTCAAAAGAACATTAGTATGTACATATTCACATACAGTCTGTAAGTCATCAGCATATATCAGATAAAGGTAACTAAAAATGAACACAATGTTATAATAAGAAAGGGCCATTTAAAATCTTGATACTTACTGATACATTAGCACTGTCACTGCTTGCAATCTCAGCCGCCTTCTCAATTATCTGTTAAAAAAAGTTTTTAATTAAATTCTGGTGCTTGTATTTGTAAATTTTTTTTTAATTTTTTTTTAAGATTTTATTTATTTATTTGACAGAGAGAAATCACAAGTAGACGGAGAGGCAGGCAGAGAGAGAGGAAGGGAAGCAGGCTCCCTGCTGAGCAGAGAGCCCGATGCGGGACTCGATCCCAGGACCCTGAGATCATGACCTGAGCCGAAGGCAGTGGCTTAACCCACTGAGCCACCCAGGCGCCCTGTATTTGTAAAATTTTAATTATAAATTATTATAATTGTACTTAGACTACAAGAAACAACATAGGGTCTGGCATTTCTATACTTTATAATGTAAACATGAATTTTAAGTGAAAATGGTATTATGTGGGGATTCCCAATCTTCAAACTCCTGACAACTAAGAGTCAATGGTACTGTGACTCCCAGGGTACACTACTAGCATTGTCTGTAGATAAAATAAGCAATGGTTTGAATATGTATGTGAAAGAATTCTTTGGTATGTGAAAGAATTTTAAATACAGGTAAATATTTTCTGATTAAGAAAATGCAAAGATATGTAAGAATTACTAAATAAGTAAGTTTTTCTCATTTGTCATTTTTTTCCTAAATTAACATAAAAAAGTAGACTATCAGGGGATAATCTAAAAATATCTTTTGAATTTTTTTACTTAAAAGGGGGCTCTGATTCTTAAAAAGATGGGAAAATCAGTGGGTAAAGAATCTGAAGAGGGGTGCCTGGGTGGCTCAGTGGGCTAAAGCCTCTGCCTTCGGCTCAGGTCATGATCCCAGGGTCCTGGGATGGAGCCCCACATCAGGCTCTCTGCTCTTCAGGGAGCCTGCTTCCTCCTCTCTCTCTCTCTGCCTGCCTCTCTGCCTACTTGTGATCTCTGTCTGTCAAGTAAATAAATAAAATCTTAAAAAAAAAAG